>NW_027250834.1:0-96771 GCF_044704955.1 Pristiophorus japonicus | reverse complement strand
CTTGGGGGATGAGAAAGAGAGAGAGAGAGACTTGGGGGATGAGAAAGAGAGAGAGAGAGACTTGGGGGATGAGAGAGAGAGAGAGAGACTTGGGGGATGAGAGAGAGACTTGGGGGATGAGAGAGAGAGAGATACGAGGGGGATGAGAGAGAGAGAGAGAGACTTGAGGGATGAGAGAGAGAGAGAGACACGGGGGATGAGAGAGAGAGACACGGGAGATGAGAGAGAGAGACTTGGGGGATGAGAGAGAGATTTGGGGGATGAGAGAGAGAGACTTGGGGGATGAGAGAGAGAGAGAGAGACTTGGGGGATGAGAGAGAGAGAGAGAGAGAGAGAGAGACTTGGGGGATGAGAGAGAGAGAGAGAGAGAGAGACTTGGGGGATGAGAGAGAGAGAGAGAGAGAGACTTGGGGATGAGAGAGAGAGAGAGAGACTTGGGGGATGAGAGAGAGAGAGAGAGACTTGGGGGATGAGAGAGAGAGAGAGAGAGACTTGGGGGATGAGAGAGAGAGAGAAACTTGGGGAATGAGAGAGAGAGAGAGAAACTTGGGGGATGAGAGAGAGAGAGACTTGGGGAATGAGAGAGAGAGAGACTTGGGGGATGAGAGAGACTCGGGGGATGAGAGAGGGAGAGAGACTCGGGATGAGAGAGAGAGAGAGCGGGGGATGAGAGCGAGAGAGAGAGACTCGGGATGAGAGAGAGAGAGAGACTCTGGATGAGAGAGAGAGCGGGGGATGAGAGCGGCGGAGGAGAGAGAGAGAGAACGGGGGATGAGAGAGAGAGAGCGGGGGATGGGACAGAGAGAGAAGCGAGACGGTGGATGAGAGAGAGAGAGACTTGGGGGATGAGAGAGAGAGAGAGACTTGGGGGATGAGAGAGAGGGGGGAGAGAGAGACTCGGGGGAAGAGAGAGAGACTCGGGGGATGAGAGAGAGACACGGGGGATGAGAGAGAGAGAGAGAGACTTGGGGGATGAGAGAGAGAGAGGGAGACTTGGGGGATGAGAGAGAGAGAGATACTTGGGGAATGAGAGGGAGAGATACTTGGGGGATGAGAGAGAGAGACTTGGGGATGAGAGAGAGAGAGACTTGGGGGATGAGAGAGAGAAAGACTTGGGGGATGAGAGAGAGAAAGACTTGGGGGATGAGAGAGAGAGAGACTTGGGGGATGAGAGAGAGAGAGATACTTGTGGGATGAGAGAGAGAGAGAGACTCGGGGGATGAGAGAGAGAGAGAGACTCGGGGGATGAGAGAGAGAGAGAGACTCGGGGGATGAGAGAGAGAGAGAGAGAGACAGACTCGGGGGATGGGAGAGAGAGAGAGAGAGAGAGAGAGAGACTAGGGGGATGAGTGAGAGAGAGAGAGAGACTAGGGGGATGAGTGAGAGAGAGAGAGAGACTAGGGGGATGAGAGAGAGAGAGACTAGGGGGATGAGAGAGAGAGAGAGACTAGGGGGATGAGAGAGAGAGAGAGACTTGGGGGATGAGAGAGAGAGACTTGGGGGATGAGAGAGAGAGACTTGGGGGATGAGAGAGAGAGACTTGGGGGATGAGAGAGAGAGAGAGAGAGACTTGGGGGATGAGAGAGAGAGAGAGAGACTTGGGGATGAGAGAGAGAGAGAGAGAGAGACTTGGGGATGAGAAAGAGAGAGAGAGAGACTTGGGGGATGAGAGAGAGAGAGAGAGACTTGGGGGATGAGAGAGAGAGAGAGAGAGAGAGAGAGAGACTTGGGGGATGAGACAGAGAGAGAGAGACTTGAGGGATGAGAGAGAGGGGGGAGAGAGAGACACGGGGGATGAGAGAGAGCGAGAGACACGGGGGATGAGAGAGAGAGAGACACGGGAGATGAGAGAGAGAGACTTGAGGGATGAGAGAGAGAGACTTGGGGGATGACAGAAAGACTTGGGGATGAGAGAGAGAAGAGAGACTTGGGGATGAGAGAGAGAGAGAGACGAGGGGGATGAGAGAGAGAGAGAGAGACTAGGGGGATGAGAGAGAGACAGAGACTCGGGGGATATGAGAGAGAGAGAGACTTGGGGGATGAGAGAGAGAGAGAGACTTGGGGGATGAGAGAGAGAGAGAGACTTGGGGGATGAGAGAGAGAGAGAGACTTGGGGGATGAGAGAGAGAGAGACTTGGGGGATGAGAGAGAGAGAGACTTGGGGGATGAGAGAGAGAGAGACTTGGGGGATGAGAGAGACTTGGGATGAGAGAGAGAGAGAGACTTGGGGGATGAGAGAGAGAGAGAGACTTGGGATGAGAGAGAGAGAGAGAGAGACTTGGGGGATGAGAGAGAGAGAGAGAGAGACTTGGGGATGAGAGAGAGGGAGTGACTTGGGGGATGAGAGATAGAGAGAGTGACTTGGGGGATGAGAGATAGAGAGAGAGACTTGGGGGATGAGAGAGAGAGAGAGAGATACTTGGGGGATGAGAGAGAGAGAGATACTTGGGGGATGAGAGAGAGAGATACTTGGGGGATGAGAAGAGAGATACTTGGGGGATGAGAGAGAGAGATACTTGGGGGATGAGAGAGAGAGATACTTAAGGGATGAGAGAGAGAGAGAGACTTGGGGAATGAGAGAGAGACTTGGGAAGAGAGAGAGAGAGAGACTTGGGGGGGAGGGGGATGAGAGAGAGACTTGGGGGATGAGAGAGAGAGAGAGACTTGGGGGATGAGAGAGAGAGAGAGACTCGGGGGATGAGAGAGAGAGGAGAGACTCGGGGGATGAGAGAGAGAGAGACTAGGGGGATGAGAGAGAGACAGAGACTCGGGGGATATGAGAGAGAGAGAGACTTGGGGGATGAGAGAGAGAGAGACTCGGGGGATGAGAGAGAGAGAGAGACTTGGGGGATGAGAGAGAGAGAGAGACTTGGGGGATGAGAGAGAGAGAGAGACTTGGGGATGAAGAGAGAGAGACTTGGGGATGAGAGAGAGAGAGAGACTTGGGGATGAGAGAGAGAGAGAGAGACTTGGGGGATGAGAGAGAGAGAGAGAGACTTGGGGGATGAGAGAGAGGGAGTGACTGGGGGATGAGAGATAGAGAGAGAGACTTGGGGATGAGAGAGAGAGAGATACTTGGGGGATGAGAGAGAGAGATACTTGGGGGATGAGAGAGAGAGAGAGACTTGGGGAATAAGAGAGAGACTTGGGGGATGAGAGAGAGACTTGGGGGATGAGAGGGAGAGAGAGACTTGGGGGATGCGAGAGAGACTTGGAGGATGAGAGAGAGAGAGAGACTTGTGGGATGAGAGAGAGAGAGACACTTGGGGGATGAGAGAGAGACTTGGGGGATGAGAGAGAGAGAGATACGAGGGGGATGAGAGAGAGAGAGACTTGGGGGATGAGAGAGAGATTTGGGGGATGAGAGAGAGAGACTTGGGGGATGAGAGAGAGAGAGAGAGAGAGACTTGGGGATGAGAGAGAGAGAGAGAGAGAGAGAGAGACTTGGGGGATGAGAGAGAGAGAGAGAGAGAGAGAGACTTGGGGGATGAGAGAGAGAGAGAGAGAGACTTGGGGGATGAGAGAGGAGAGAGAGAGAGACTTGGGGGATGAGAGAGAGAGAGAAACTTGGGGAATGAGAGAGAGAGAGAGAAACTTGGGGGATGAGAGAGAGAGAGACTTGGGGAATGAGAGAGAGAGAGAGAGAGACTTGGGGATGAGAGAGACTTGGGGAATGAGAGAGAGAGAGACTTGGGGAATGAGAGAGAGAGAGACTTGGGGGATGAGAGAGACTCGGGGGATGAGAGAGGGAGAGAGACTCGGGATGAGAGAGAGAGAGAGCGGGGGATGAGAGCGAGAGAGAGAGACTCGGGATGAGAGAGAGAGAGAGACTCTGGATGAGAGAGAGAGCGGGGATGAGAGCGGCGGAGGAGAGAGAGAGAGAACGGGGGATGAGAGAGAGAGAGCGGGGGATAGGACAGAGAGAGAAGCGAGACGGTGGATGAGAGAGAGAGAGAGACTTGGGGGATGAGAGAGAGAGACTTGGGGGATGAGAGAGAGAGAGAGACTTGGGGGATGAGAGAGAGGGGGGAGAGAGAGACTCGGGGAAGAGAGAGAGACTCGGGGATGAGAGAGAGACACGGGGGATGAGAGAGAGAGAGAGAGACTCGGGTGATGAGAGAGAGAGAGAGAGACTCGGGTGATGAGAGAGAGAGAGAGAGACTCGGGTGATGAGAGAGAGAGAGAGAGACGGGTGATGAGAGGGAGAGAGAGACTTGGGGGATGCGAGAGAGACTTGGAGGATGAGAGAGAGAGAGAGACTTGTGGGATGAGAGAGAGAGAGACACTTGGGAGATGAGAGAGAGTGAGAGAGACTTGGGCGGGGGGGGGGATGAGAGAGAGAGAGAGACTTGGGGGGGGGGGGGATGAGAGAGAGAGACTTGGGGGATATGAGAGAGAGAGAGAGAGAGAGACTTGGGGGATGAGAGAGAGACTTGGGGGATATGAGAGAGAGAGAGAGAGACTTGGGGGATATGAGAGAGAGAGACAGAGACTTGGGGGATGAGAGAGAGAGAGAGAGACTTGGGGGATGAGAGAGAGAGAGACTTGGGGGATGAGAGAGAGATAGAGACTTGGGGGATGAGAGAGAGAGAGAGAGACTTGGGGGATGAGAGAGAGAGAGAAACTTGGGGAATGAGAGAGAGAGAGAGACTTGGGGAATAAGAGAGAGACTTGGGGGATGAGAGAGAGACTTGGGGGATGAGAGGGAGAGAGAGACTTGGGGGATGCGAGAGAGACTTGGAGGATGAGAGAGAGAGAGAGACTTGTGGGATGAGAGAGAGAGAGACACTTGGGGGATGAGAGAGAGTGAGAGAGACTTGGGCGGGGGGGGGGGGATGAGAGAGAGAGAGAGACTTGGGGGGGGGGGGATGAGAGAGAGAGACTTGGGGGATATGAGAGAGAGAGAGAGAGAGACTTGGGGGATGAGAGAGAGACTTGGGGGATATGAGAGAGAGAGAGAGAGACTTGGGGGATATGAGAGAGAGAGACAGAGACTTGGGGGATGAGAGAGAGAGAGAGAGACTTGGGGGATGAGAGAGAGAGAGACTTGGGGGATGAGAGAGAGATAGAGACTTGGGGGATGAGAGAGAGAGAGAAACTTGGGGAATGAGAGAGAGAGAGAGACTTGGGGGATGAGAGAGAGAGAGAGAGACTTGGGGGATGAGAGAGAGAGAGACTTGGGGAATGAGAGAGAGAGAGACTTGGGGGATGTGAGAGACTCGGGGGATGAGAGAGAGAGAGCGGGGGATGAGAGCGAGAGAGAGAGACTCGGGATGAGAGAGAGAGCGGCGGATGAGAGAGAAGCGAGACGGTGGATGAGAGAGAGAGAGACTTTGGGGATGAGGGAGAGAGACTTGGGGGATATGAGAGAGAGTGAGACTTGGGGGATAAGAGAGAGAGAGAGACTTGGGGGATGAGAGAGAGGGGGGAGAGAGAGACTTGGGGGAAGAGAGAGAGACTCGGGGGATGAGAGAGAGACACGGGGGATGAGAGAGAGAGAGACTCGGGGGATGAGAGAGAGAGAGAGAGAGAGACTCGGGTGATGAGAGAGAGAGAGAGAGACTCGGGTGATGAGAGAGAGAGAGAGAGACTCGGGGGATGAGAGAGAGAGAGAGAGACTCGGGATGAGAGAGAGAGAGAGAGACTCGGGGGATGAGAGAGAGACTCGGGGGATGAGAGAGAGACTCGGGGGATGAGAGAGAGAGAGAGAGACTTGGGGGATGAGATAGAGAGCGAGAGACTTGGGGGATGAGAGAGAGAGAGAGAGAGACTTGGGGGATGAGAGAGAGAGACTTGGGGGATGAGAGAGAGAGAGAGAGAGACTTGGGGGATGAGAAAGAGAGAGAGAGAGACTTGGGGGATGAGAAAGAGAGAGAGAGAGACTTGGGGGATGAGAAAGAGAGAGAGAGAGACTTGGGGGATGAGAAAGAGAGAGAGAGAGACTTGGGGGATGAGAGAGAGAGAGAGAGACTTGGGGGATGAGAGAGAGACTTGGGGGATGAGAGAGAGAGAGATACGAGGGGGATGAGAGAGAGAGAGAGAGACTTGAGGGATGAGAGAGAGAGAGAGACACGGGGGATGAGAGAGAGAGACACGGGAGATGAGAGAGAGAGACTTGGGGGATGAGAGAGAGAGACTTGGGGGATGAGAGAGAGAGAGAGAGACTTGGGGGATGAGAGAGAGAGAGAGAGAGAGAGAGACTTGGGGGATGAGAGAGAGAGAGAGAGAGAGAGAGAGACTTGGGGGATGAGAGAGAGAGAGAGAGACTTGGGGGATGAGAGAGAGAGAGAGAGAGACTTGGGGGATGAGAGAGAGAGAGAAACTTGGGGAATGAGAGAGAGAGAGAGAAACTTGGGGGATGAGAGAGAGAGAGACTTGGGGAATGAGAGAGAGAGAGAGAGAGAGAGAGAGACTTGGGGGATGAGAGAGACTTGGGGAATGAGAGAGAGAGAGACTTGGGGAATGAGAGAGAGAGAGACTTGGGGGATGAGAGAGACTCGGGGGATGAGAGAGGGAGAGAGACTCGGGATGAGAGAGAGAGAGAGCGGGGGATGAGAGCGAGAGAGAGAGACTCGGGATGAGAGAGAGAGAGAGACTCTGGATGAGAGAGAGAGCGGGGGATGAGAGCGGCGGAGGAGAGAGAGAGAGAACGGGGGATGAGAGAGAGAGAGCGGGGGATAGGACAGAGAGAGAAGCGAGACGGTGGATGAGAGAGAGAGAGACTTGGGGGATGAGAGAGAGAGACTTGGGGGATGAGAGAGAGAGAGAGACTTGGGGGATGAGAGAGAGAGAGAGACTTGGGGGATGAGAGAGAGAGAGACTTGGGGGATGAGAGAGAGACTTGGTGGTTGAGAGAGAGAGAGAGAGACTTGGGGGATGAGAGAGAGAGAGAGACTTGGGGGATGAGAGAGAGAAAGCGAGAGACTTGGGGGATGAGAGAGAGAGACTTGGGGGATGAGAGAGAGAGAGAGAGACTTGGGGGATGAGAGAGAGAGAGAGAGACTTGGGGGATGAGAGAGAGAGAGAGAGACTTGGGGGATGAGAGAGAGAGAGAGAGACTTGGGGGATGAGAGAGAGAGAGAGAGAATTGGGGGATATGAGAGAGAGAGAGACTTGGGGGATATGAGAGAAAGAGAGACTTGGGGGATATGAGAGAGAGAGAGACTTGGGGGATATGAGAGAGAGAGAGACTTGGGGGATATGAGAGAGAGAGAGACTTGGGGGATGAGAGAGAGACTTGGGGGATGAGAGAGAGAGAGAGACTTGGGGGATGAGAGAGAGAAAGAGACTTGGGGGATGAGAGCGAGAGAGACACGAGGGGGATGAGAGAGAGAGAGAGAGACTCGGGGGATGAGAGAGAGACACGGGGGATGAGAGAGAGAGAGACTCGGGGATGAGAGAGAGAGAGAAAGAGAGACTTGGGGATGAGAGAGAGAGAGAAAGAGAGACTTGGGGGATGAGAGAGAGAGAGAAAGAGAGACTTGGGGGATGAGAGAGAGAGAGACTTGGGGGATGAGAGAGAGAGACTTGGGGGATGAGAGAGAGAGAGACTTGGGGGATGAGAGAGAGGGAGAGACTTGGGGCATGAGAGAGAGAGAGAGAGAGACTTGGGGGATGAGAGAGAGAGAGAGACTTGGGGGATGAGAGAGAGAGAGAGACTTGGGGGATGAGAGAGAGAGAGACTTGGGGGATGAGAGAGAGACTTGGTGGTTGAGAGAGAGAGAGAGAGACTTGGGGGATGAGAGAGAGAGAGAGACTTGGGGGATGAGAGAGAGAAAGCGAGAGACTTGGGGGATGAGAGAGAGAGACTTGGGGGATGAGAGAGAGAGAGAGAGACTTGGGGGATGAGAGAGAGAGAGAGAGACTTGGGGGATGAGAGAGAGAGAGAGAGACTTGGGGGATGAGAGAGAGAGAGAGAGAGACTTGGGGGATGAGAGAGAGAGAGAGAGACTTGGGGGATGAGAGAGAGAGAGAGAGACTTGGGGGATGAGAGAGAGAGAGAGAGAATTGGGGGATATGAGAGAGAGAGAGACTTGGGGGATATGAGAGAGAGAGAGAGACTTGGGGGATGAGAGAGAGAAAGAGACTTGGGGGATGAGAGCGAGAGAGACACGAGGGGGATGAGAGAGAGAGAGAGAGACTCGGGGGATGAGAGAGAGACACGGGGGATGAGAGAGAGAGAGACTCGGGGATGAGAGAGAGAGAGAAAGAGAGACTTGGGGATGAGAGAGAGAGAGAAAGAGAGACTTGGGGGATGAGAGAGAGAGAGAAAGAGAGACTTGGGGGATGAGAGAGAGAGAGAAAGAGAGACTTGGGGGATGAGAGAGAGAGAGAGAGAGACTCGGGGGATGAGAGAGAGAGAGAGAGACTCGGGGGATGAGAGAGAGAGAGAGAGAGACTCGGGGGATGAGAGAGAAAGAGAGAGACACGGGGGATGAGAGAGTGAGAGAGAGATTCGGGGGATGAGAGAGAGAGAGAGAGACTCGGGGGATGAGAGAGAGAGAGAGAGACTCGGGGGATGAGAGAGAGAGAGAGAGACTCGGGGGATGAGAGAGAGAGAGAGAGACTCGGGGGATGAGAGAGAGAGAGAGAGACTCGGCGGATGAGAGAGAGAGAGAGAGACTCGGGGGATGAGAGAGAGAGAGAGACTCCGGGGATGAGAGAGAGAGAGACTTGGGGGATGAGAGAGAGAGAGAGAGACTTGGGGGATGAGAGAGAGAGAGAGAGAGAGAGAGACTTGGGGGATGAGAGAGAGAGAGAGAGAGACTTGGGGGATGAGAGAGAGAGAGAGAGAGACTTGGGGGATGAGAGAGAGAGAGAGAGAGACTCGGGGGATGAGAGAGAGAGAGAGACTCCGGGGATGAGAGAGAGAGAGAGAGACTTGGGGGATGAGAGAGAGAGAGAGACTTGGGGGATGAGAGAGAGAGAGAGAGAGAGACTTGGGGGATGAGAGAGAGAGAGAGAGACTCGGGGGATGAGAGAGAGAGAGAGACTCCGGGGATGAGAGAGAGAGAGAGAGAGACTTGGGGGATGAGAGAGAGAGAGAGACTCGGGGGATGAGAGAGAGAGAGAGAGACTCGGGGGATGAGAGAGAGAGAGAGAGACTTGCGGGATGGGGATGAGAGAGAGAGACTTGCGGGATGAGAAAGAGAGAGAGAGAGAGAGAGACTTGGGGATGAGAAAGAGAGAGAGATAGACTTGGGGGATGAGAAAGAGAGAGAGAGAGAGACTTGGGGGATGAGAAAGAGAGAGACACGAGGGGGATGAGAGAGAGAGAGAGAGAGACTTGAGGGATGAGAGAGAGGGGGGAGAGAGAGACTTGGGGGATGAGAGAGAGACTTGGGGATGAGAGAGAGAAGGGAGACTTGGGGGATGAGAGAGAGAGACTCGGGGGATGAGAGAGAGAGAGAGAGAGACTCTGGGGATGAGAGAGAGACAGAGACTCGGGGGATGAGAGAAAGAGAGACTTGGGGGATGAGAGAGAGGGAGAGACTTGGGGGATGAGCGAGAGGGAGAGACTTGGGGGATGAGAGAGAGAGAGAGAGACTTGGGGGATGAGAGAGACTTGGGGGATGAGAGGGGGATGAGAGAGACTTGGGGGATGAGAGAGAGAGAGAGAGAGACTTGGGGGATGAGAGAGAGATAGAGACTTGGGGGATGAGAGAGAGAGAGAGAGAGACTTGGGGGATGAGAGAGAGAGAGAAACTTGGGGAATGAGAGAGAGAGAGAGACTTGGGGGATGAGAGAGAGAGAGAGAGAGAGAGAGACTTGGGGAATGAGAGAGAGAGAGACTTGGGGGATGAGAGAGACTCGGGGGATGAGAGAGAGAGAGAGACTCGGGATGAGAGAGAGAGAGAGCGGGGGATGAGAGCGAGAGAGAGAGACTCGGGATGAGAGAGAGAGCGGGGGATGAGAGCGGCGGATGAGAGAGAGAGAGAGAACGGGGGATGAGAGAGAGAGAGCGGGGGATGGGACAGAGAGAAGCGAGACGGTGGATGAGAGAGAGAGAGACTTTGGGGATGAGGGAGAGAGAGAGAGAGAGACTTGGGGGATGAGAGAGAGAGAGAGACTTGGGGGATGAGTGAGAGGGGGGGAGAGAGAGACTCGGGGGAAGAGAGAGAGACTCGGGGGATGAGAGAGAGACACGGGTGATGAGAGAGAGAGAGAGAGACTCGGGTGATGAGAGAGAGAGAGAGAGACTCGGGGGATGAGAGAGAGAGAGAGAGACTCGGGATGAGAGAGAGAGAGAGAGAGACTCGGGGGATGAGAGAGAGACTCGGGGGATGAGAGAGAGACTCGGGGGATGAGAGAGAGAGAGAGAGACTTGGGGGATGAGATAGAGAGAGAGAGACTTGGGGGATGAGAGAGAGAGAGAGAGACTTGGGGGATGAGAGAGAGAGACTTGGGGGATGAGAGAGAGAGACTTGGGGGATGAGAGAGAGAGAGAGAGACTTGGGGGATGAGAAAGAGAGAGAGAGAGACTTGGGGGATGAGAGAGAGAGAGAGAGACTTGGGGGATGAGAGAGAGACTTGGGGGATGAGAGAGAGAGAGACACGAGGGGGATGAGAGAGAGAGAGAGGCAGAGACACGGGGGATGAGAGAGAGAGACTTGGGGGATGAGAGAGAGAAACTTGGGGGATGAGAGAGAGAGACTTGGGGGATGAGAGAGAGAGAGACACGAGGGGGATGAGAGAGAGAGAGAGAGACTTGAGGGATGAGAGAGAGAGAGAGAGAGAGACACGGGGGATGAGAGAGAGAGACACGGGAGATGAGAGAGAGAGACTTGGGGGATGAGAGAGAGAAACTTGGGGGATGAGAGAGAGACAGAGACTCGGGGGATGAGAGAGAGAGAGACTCTGGGGATGAGAGAGAGACAGAGACTCGGGGGATGAGAGAGAGAGAGAGAGATTCTGGGGATATGAGAGAGAGAGAGACTTGGGGATGAGAGAGAGACTTGGGGGATGAGAGAGAGACTTGGGGGATGAGAGAGAGAGAGACTTGGGGGATGAGAGAGAGGGAGAGACTTGGGCATGAGAGAGAGAGAGAGAGAGACTTGGGGGATGAGAGAGTGAGAGAGACTTGGGGGATGAGAGAGTGAGAGAGACTTGGGGGATGAGAGAGAGAGAGAGACTTGGGGGATGAGAGAGAGAGAGACTTGGGGGATGAGAGAGAGAGAGACTTGGGGGATGAGAGAGAGACTTGGGGGTTGAGAGAGAGAGAGAGAGATTGGGGGATGAGAGAGAGAGAGAGACTTGGGGGATGAGTGAGAGAGAGAGAGACTTGGGGGATGAGAGAGAGAAAGCGAGAGACTTGGGGGATGAGAGAGAGAGACTTGGGGGATGAGAGAGAGAGAGACTTGGGGGATGAGAGAGAGAGAGAGAGACTTGGGGGATGAGAGAGAGAGAGAGAGACTTGGGGGATGAGAGAGAGTGAGAGAGAGAGAGAGACTAGGGGGATGAGAGAGAGAGAGAGACTAGGGGGATGAGAGAGAGAGAGAGAGACTCGGGGGATGAGAGAGAGAGAGAGACTAGGGGGATGAGAGAGAGAGGGAGAGACTTGGGGGATGAGAGAGTGGGAGAGACTTGGTGGATGAGAGAGAGAGAGAGAGACAGACTTGGGGGATGAGAGAGACAGACTTGGGGGATGAGAGAGAGAGACTTGGGGGATGAGAGAGAGAGAGAGACTTGGGGGATGAGAGAGAGAGAGAGAGAGAGACTTGGGGGATGAGAGAGAGAGACTTGGGGGATGAGAGAGAGAGAGAGAGACTTGGGGGATGAGAGAGAGACTTGGGGGATGAGAGAGAGAGAGAGACTTGGGGGGTGAGAGAGAGAGAGAGAGAGAGAGACTAGGGGGATGAGAGTGAGAGAGAGAGAGACTTGGGGGATGAGAGAGAGAGTGAGAGAGACTTGGGGGATGAGAGAGAGGGGGGAGAGAGAGACTCTGGGGAAGATGAGAGAGAGAGACTCTGGGGAAGATGAGAGAGAGAGACTCGGGGGATGAGAGAGAGAGAGAGACTTGGGGGATGAGAGAGAGAGAGAGACTTGGGGGATGAGAGAGAGAGAGACTTGGGGGATGAGAGAGAGAGAGAGAGAGACTTGGGGGATATGAGAGAGAGAGAGACTTGGGGGATATGAGAGACTTGGGGGATGAGAGAGAGAGAGACTTGGGGGATGAGAGAGAGAGAGAGAGACTTGGGGGATGAGAGAGAGAGAGAGAGACTTGGGGGATGAGAGAGAGAGAGAGAGAGAGAGAGACTTGGGGGATGAGAGAGAGAGTGAGAGAGACTTGGGGGATGAGAGAGAGAGTGAGAGAGACTTGGGGGATGAGAGAGAGGGGGGAGAGAGAGACTCGGGGGATGAGAGAGAGAGACTCTGGGGAAGATGAGAGAGAGAGAGACTCGGGGGATGAGAGAGAGAGAGACTCGGGGGATGAGAGAGAGAGAGACTTGGGGGATGAGAGAGAGACTTGGGGGATGAGAGAGAGACTCGGGGGATGAGAGAGAGAGAGACTCGGGGGATGAGAGAGAGAGAGACTTGGGGGATGAGAGAGAGACTTGGGGGATGAGAGAGAGAGAGAGAGACTTGGGGGATGAGAGAGAGAGAGAGACAGACAGAGACTAGGAGGATGAGAGGAAGAGAGAGAGAGACTTGGGGGATGAGAGAGAGACTCGGGGGTTGAGGGAGAGACTCGGTGGATGAGAGAGAGAGAGAGAGAGACTCGGGGGATGAGAGAGAGAGAGAGAGAGAGAGACTCGGGGGATGAGAGAGAGAGAGAGAGACTCGGGGGATGAGAGAGAGAGAGAGAGAGAGAGAGAGACTCGGGGGATGAGAGAGAGAGAGAGACTTGGGGGATGAGAGAGAGAGAGAGACTTGGGGGATGAGAGAGAGAGAGACTTGGGGGATGAGAGAGAGAGAGACTTGGGGGATGAGAGAGAGAGAGACTTGGGGGATGAGAGAGAGACTTGGGGGATGAGAGAGAGGGACTTGGGGGATGAGAGAGAGAGAGACTTGGGGAATGAGAGAGAGAGGGAGAGACTTGGGGGATGAGAGAGAGAGAGAGAGAGACTTGGGGGATGAGAGAGAGAGAGAGAGACTTGGGGGATGAGAGAGAGAGAGGGAGACTTGGGGGATGAGAGAGAGAGAGATACTTGGGGAATGAGAGGGAGAGATACTTGGGGGATGAGAGAGAGAGAGAGAGACTTGGGGATGAGAGAGAGAGAGACTTGGGGGATGAGAGAGAGAGAGACTTGGGGGATGAGAGAGAGAGAGATACTTGTGGGATGAGAGAGAGAGAGAGACTCGGGGGATGAGAGAGAGAGAGAGACTCGGGGGATGAGAGAGAGAGAGAGAGAGACAGACTCGGGGGATGGGAGAGAGAGAGAGAGAGAGAGAGAGAGACTAGGGGGATGAGTGAGAGAGAGAGAGAGACTAGGGGGATGAGTGAGAGAGAGAGAGAGACTAGGGGGATGAGAGAGAGAGAGAGACTAGGGGGATGAGAGAGAGAGAGAGAGAGACTTGGGGGATGAGAGAGAGAGAGAGAGAGAGAGACTTGGGGGATGAGAAAGAGAGAGAGAGAGACTTGGGGGATGAGAGAGAGAGAGAGAGACTTGGGGGATGAGAGAGAGAGAGAGAGAGAGAGAGACTTGGGGGATGAGACAGAGAGAGAGAGACTTGAGGGATGAGAGAGAGGGGGGAGAGAGAGACACGGGGGATGAGAGAGAGCGAGAGACACGGGGGATGAGAGAGAGAGAGACACGGGAGATGAGAAAGAGAGACTTGAGGGATGAGAGAGAGAGACTTGGGGGATGACAGAAAGACTTGGGGATGAGAGAGAGAAGAGAGACTTGGGGGATGAGAGAGAGAGAGAGACGAGGGGGATGAGAGAGAGAGAGAGAGACTAGGGGGATGAGAGAGAGACAGAGACTCGGGGGATATGAGAGAGAGAGAGACTTGGGGGATGAGAGAGAGAGAGAGACTTGGGGGATGAGAGAGAGAGAGAGACTTGGGGGATGAGAGAGAGAGAGAGACTTGGGGATGAGAGAGAGAGAGAGAGAGACTTGGGGGATGAGAGAGAGAGAGAGAGAGACTTGGGGGATGAGAGAGAGGGAGTGACTTGGGGGATGAGAGATAGAGAGAGTGACTTGGGGGATGAGAGATAGAGAGAGAGACTTGGGGGATGAGAGAGAGAGAGAGAGACTTGGGGGATGAGAGAGAGAAAGATACTTGGGGGATGAGAGAGAGAGATACTTGGGGGATGAGAGAGAGAGATACTTGGGGGATGAGAGAGAGAGATACTTGGGGGATGAGAGAGAGAGATACTTGGGGGATGAGAGAGAGAGATACTTAAGGGATGAGAGAGAGAGAGAGACTTGGGGAATGAGAGAGAGACTTGGGGAATGAGAGAGAGACTTGGGGGGGAGGGGGGATGAGAGAGAGACTTGGGGGATGAGAGAGAGAGAGAGACTTGGGGGATGAGAGAGAGAGAGAGACTTGGGGATGAGAGAGAGAGAGAGAGAGACTTGGGGGATGAGAGAGAGAGAGAGAGAGACTTGGGGGATGAGAGAGAGGGAGTGACTTGGGGGATGAGAGATAGAGAGAGTGACTTGGGGGATGAGAGATAGAGAAAGTGACTTGGGGGATGAGAGAGAGAGAGACTAGGGGGATGAGAGAGAGAGAGACTAGGGGGATGAGAGAGAGACAGAGACTCGGGGGATATGAGAGAGAGAGAGACTCGGGGGATGAGAGAGAGAGAGAGACTTGGGGGATGAGAGAGAGAGAGACTTGGGGGATGAGAGAGAGAGAGAGACTTGGGGGATGAGAGAGAGAGAGAGACTTGGGGGATGAGAGAGAGAGAGAGAGACTTGGGGGATGAGAGAGAGGGAGTGACTTGGGGGATGAGAGAGAGGGAGAGAGACTTGGGGGATGAGAGAGAGAGGGACTTTGGGGATGAGAGAGAGAGAGATACTTTGGGGATGAGAGAGAGAGAGATACTTTGGGGATGAGAGAGAGAGAGAGACTTTGGGGATGAGAGAGAGAGAGAGACTTTGGGGATGAGAGAGAGAGGGACTTGGGGGATGAGAGAGAGAGAGAGACTTGGGGGATGAGAGAGAGAGAGAGAGACTTGGGGGATGAGAGAGAGAGAGAGAGACTTGGGGGATGAGAGAGAGAGAGAGAGACTTGGGGGATGAGAGAGAGGGAGTGACTTGGGGGATGAGAGATAGAGAGAGAGACTTGGGGGATGAGAGAGAGAGATACTTGGGGGATGAGAGAGAGAGAGAGACTTGGGGAATAAGAGAGAGACTTGGGGGATGAGGGAGAGACTTGGGGGATGAGAGGGAGAGAGAGACTTGGGGGATGCGAGAGAGACTTGGAGGATGAGAGAGAGAGAGACACTTGGGGGATGAGAGAGAGTGAGAGAGACTTGGGCGGGGGGGGGGATGAGAGAGAGAGAGAGACTTGGGGGGGGGGGGGATGAGAGAGAGAGACTTGGGGGATATGAGAGAGAGAGAGAGAGAGAGACTTGGGGGATGAGAGAGAGACTTGGGGGATATGAGAGAGAGAGAGAGAGACTTGGGGGATATGAGAGAGAGAGACAGAGACTTGGGGGATGAGAGAGAGAGAGAGAGACTTGGGGGATGAGAGAGAGAGAGAGAGACTTGGGGGATGAGAGAGAGAGAGACTTGGGGGATGAGAGAGAGATAGAGACTTGGGGGATGAGAGAGAGAGAGAGAGAGACTTGGGGGATGAGAGAGAGAGAGAAACTTGGGGAATGAGAGAGAGAGAGAGACTTGGGGGATGAGAGAGAGAGAGAGAGACTTGGGGGATGAGAGAGAGAGAGACTTGGGGAATGAGAGAGAGAGAGAGAGAGACTTGGGGGATGAGAGATACTTGGGGAATGAGAGAGAGAGAGACTTGGGGAATGAGAGAGAGAGAGACTTGGGGGATGTGAGAGACTCGGGGGATGAGAGAGAGAGAGAGACTCGGGATGAGAGAGAGAGAGAGCGGGGGATGAGAGCGAGAGAGAGAGACTCGGGATGAGAGAGAGAGCGGCGGATGAGAGAGAAGCGAGACGGTGGATGAGAGAGAGAGAGACTTTGGGGATGAGGGAGAGAGACTTGGGGGATATGAGAGAGAGTGAGACTTGGGGGATAAGAGAGAGAGAGAGACTTGGGGGATGAGAGAGAGGGGGGAGAGAGAGACTCGGGGGAAGAGAGAGAGACTCGGGGGATGAGAGAGAGACACGGGGGATGAGAGAGAGAGAGACTCGGGGGATGAGAGAGAGAGAGAGAGAGAGACTCGGGTGATGAGAGAGAGAGAGAGAGACTCGGGGGATGAGAGAGAGAGAGAGAGACTCGGGATGAGAGAGAGAGAGAGAGACTCGGGGGATGAGAGAGAGACTCGGGGGATGAGAGAGAGACTCGGGGGATGAGAGAGAGAGAGAGAGACTTGGGGGATGAGATAGAGAGAGAGAGACTTGGGGGATGAGAGAGAGAGAGAGAGAGACTTGGGGGATGAGAGAGAGAGACTTGGGGGATGAGAGAGAGAGAGAGAGAGAGAGACTTGGGGGATGAGAAAGAGAGAGAGAGAGACTTGGGGGATGAGAAAGAGAGAGAGAGAGACTTGGGGGATGAGAAAGAGAGAGAGAGAGACTTGGGGGATGAGAGAGAGAGAGAGAGACTTGGGGGATGAGAGAGAGACTTGGGGGATGAGAGAGAGAGAGACACGAGGGGGATGAGAGAGAGAGAGAGACACGAGGGGGATGAGAGAGAGAGAGAGAGACTTGAGGGATGAGAGAGAGAGACACGGGGGATGAGAGAGAGAGACACGGGAGATGAGAGAGAGAGACTTGGGGGATGAGAGAGAGATTTGGGGGATGAGAGAGAGAGAGAGAGACTTGGGGGATGAGAGAGAGAGAGAGAGACTTGGGGGATGAGAGAGAGAGAGAGAGAGAGACTTGGGGGATGAGAGAGAGAGAGAGAGAGAGACTTGGGGGATGAGAGAGAGAGAGAGAGACTTGGGGGATGAGAGAGAGATAGAGACTTGGGGGATGAGAGAGAGAGAGAGAGAGACTTGGGGGATGAGAGAGAGAGAGAAACTTGGGGAATGAGAGAGAGAGAGAGAAACTTGGGGGATGAGAGAGAGAGAGACTTGGGGAATGAGAGAGAGAGAGAGAGAGACTTGGGGGATGAGAGAGACTTGGGGAATGAGAGAGAGAGAGACTTGGGGAATGAGAGAGAGAGAGACTTGGGGGATGAGAGAGACTCGGGGGATGAGAGAGGGAGAGAGACTCGGGATGAGAGAGAGAGAGAGCGGGGGATGAGAGCGAGAGAGAGAGACTCGGGATGAGAGAGAGAGAGAGACTCTGGATGAGAGAGAGAGCGGGGGATGAGAGCGGCGGAGGAGAGAGAGAGAGAACGGGGGATGAGAGAGAGAGAGCGGGGGATGGGACAGAGAGAGAAGCGAGACGGTGGATGAGAGAGAGAGAGACTTGGGGGATGAGAGAGAGAGACTTGGGGGATGAGAGAGAGAGAGAGACTTGGGGGATGAGAGAGAGGGGGGAGAGAGAGACTCGGGGGAAGAGAGAGAGACTCGGGGGAAGAGAGAGAGACTCGGGGGATGAGAGAGAGACACGGGGGATGAGAGAGAGAGAGAGAGAGACTCGGGTGATGAGAGAGAGAGAGAGAGACTCGGGTGATGAGAGAGAGAGAGAGAGACTCGGGTGATGAGAGAGAGAGAGAGAGACTCGGGTGATGAGAGAGAGAGAGAGAGACTCGGGTGATGAGAGAGAGAGAGAGAGACGGGTGATGAGAGAGAGAGAGAGAGACTCGGGGGATGAGAGAGAGAGAGAGAGACTCGGGGGATGAGAGAGAGAGAGAGAGACTCGGGGGATGAGAGAGAGAGACTCTGGGGATGAGAGAGAGACTCTGGGGATGAGAGAGAGAGAGAGAGACTTGGGGGATGAGATAGAGAGAGAGAGACTTGGGGGATGAGAGAGAGAGAGAGAGACTTGGGGGATGAGAGAGAGAGAGAGACTTGGGGGATGAGAGAGAGAGAGAGACTTGGGGGATGAGAGAGAGAGACTTGGGGGATGAGAAAGAGAGAGAGAGAGACTTGGGGGATGAGAAAGAGAGAGAGAGAGACTTGGGGGATGAGAGAGAGAGAGAGAGACTTGGGGGATGAGAGAGAGACTTGGGGGATGAGAGAGAGAGAGACACGAGGGGGATGATAGAGAGAGAGAGAGACTTGAGGGATGAGAGAGAGAGAGAGAGAGAGAGAGAGACTCTGGGGATATGAGAGAGAGAGAGACTTGGGGATGAGAGAGAGACTTGGGGGATGAGAGAGAGACTTGGGGGATGAGAGAGAGAGAGACTTGGGGGATGAGAGAGAGACTTGGGGGATGAGAGAGAGAGAGAGAGACTTGGGGGATGAGAGAGAGACTTGGGGGATGAGAGAGAGAGAGACACGAGGGGGATGAGAGAGAGAGAGAGACACGAGGGGGATGAGAGAGAGAGAGAGAGACTTGAGGGATGAGAGAGAGAGACACGGGGGATGAGAGAGAGAGACACGGGAGATGAGAGAGAGAGACTTGGGGGATGAGAGAGAGATTTGGGGGATGAGAGAGAGAGAGAGAGACTTGGGGGATGAGAGAGAGAGAGAGAGACTTGGGGGATGAGAGAGAGAGAGAGAGAGAGACTTGGGGGATGAGAGAGAGAGAGAGAGAGAGACTTGGGGGATGAGAGAGAGAGAGAGAGACTTGGGGGATGAGAGAGAGATAGAGACTTGGGGGATGAGAGAGAGAGAGAGAGAGACTTGGGGGATGAGAGAGAGAGAGAAACTTGGGGAATGAGAGAGAGAGAGAGAAACTTGGGGGATGAGAGAGAGAGAGACTTGGGGAATGAGAGAGAGAGAGAGAGAGACTTGGGGGATGAGAGAGACTTGGGGAATGAGAGAGAGAGAGACTTGGGGAATGAGAGAGAGAGAGACTTGGGGGATGAGAGAGACTCGGGGGATGAGAGAGGGAGAGAGACTCGGGATGAGAGAGAGAGAGAGCGGGGGATGAGAGAGAGAGAGAGCGGGGGATGAGAGCGAGAGAGAGAGACTCGGGATGAGAGAGAGAGAGAGACTCTGGATGAGAGAGAGAGCGGGGGATGAGAGCGGCGGAGGAGAGAGAGAGAGAACGGGGGATGAGAGAGAGAGAGCGGGGGATGGGACAGAGAGAGAAGCGAGACGGTGGATGAGAGAGAGAGAGACTTGGGGGATGAGAGAGAGAGACTTGGGGGATGAGAGAGAGAGAGAGACTTGGGGGATGAGAGAGAGGGGGGAGAGAGAGACTCGGGGGAAGAGAGAGAGACTCGGGGGAAGAGAGAGAGACTCGGGGGATGAGAGAGAGACACGGGGGATGAGAGAGAGAGAGAGAGAGACTCGGGTGATGAGAGAGAGAGAGAGAGACTCGGGTGATGAGAGAGAGAGAGAGAGACTCGGGTGATGAGAGAGAGAGAGAGAGACTCGGGTGATGAGAGAGAGAGAGAGAGACGGGTGATGAGAGAGAGAGAGAGAGACTCGGGGGATGAGAGAGAGAGAGAGAGACTCGGGGGATGAGAGAGAGAGAGAGAGACTCGGGGGATGAGAGAGAGAGACTCTGGGGATGAGAGAGAGACTCTGGGGATGAGAGAGAGAGAGAGAGACTTGGGGGATGAGATAGAGAGAGAGAGACTTGGGGGATGAGAGAGAGAGAGAGAGACTTGGGGGATGAGAGAGAGAGAGAGACTTGGGGGATGAGAGAGAGAGAGAGACTTGGGGGATGAGAGAGAGAGACTTGGGGGATGAGAAAGAGAGAGAGAGAGACTTGGGGGATGAGAAAGAGAGAGAGAGAGACTTGGGGGATGAGAGAGAGAGAGAGAGACTTGGGGGATGAGAGAGAGACTTGGGGGATGAGAGAGAGAGAGACACGAGGGGGATGATAGAGAGAGAGAGAGACTTGAGGGATGAGAGAGAGAGAGAGAGAGAGAGAGAGACTCTGGGGATATGAGAGAGAGAGAGACTTGGGGATGAGAGAGAGACTTGGGGGATGAGAGAGAGACTTGGGGGATGAGAGAGAGAGAGACTTGGGGGATGAGAGAGAGACTTGGGGGATGAGAGAGAGAGAGACTTGCGGGATGAGAGAGAGGGAGAGACTTGGGGCATGAGAGAGAGAGAGACTTGGGGGATGAGAGAGTGAGAGAGACTTGGGGGATGAGAGAGAGAGAGAGACTTGGGGGATGAGAGAGAGAGAGAGACTTGGGGGATGAGAGAGAGAGAGAGACTTGGGGGATGAGAGAGAGAGAGACTTGGGGGATGAGAGAGAGACTTGGGGGTTGAGAGAGAGAGAGAGAGACTTGGGGGTTGAGAGAGAGAGAGAGAGACTTGGGGGATGAGAGAGAGAGAGAGACTTGGGGGATGAGAGAGAGAAAGCGAGAGACTTGGGGGATGAGAGAGAGAGACTTGGGGGATGAGAGAGAGAGAGAGAGACTTGGGGGATGAGAGAGAGAGAGAGAGACTTGGGGGATGAGAGAGAGAGAGAGAGACTTGGGGGATGAGAGAGAGAGAGAGAGACTTGGGGGATGAGAGAGAGAGAGAGAGAATTGGGGGATATGAGAGAGAGAGAGACTTGGGGGATATGAGAGAAAGAGAGACTTGGGGGATATGAGAGAGAGAGAGACTTGGGGGATGAGAGAGAGAGAGAGACTTGGGGGATGAGAGAGAGAGAGAGACTTGGGGGATGAGAGAGAGAGAGAGACTTGGGGGATGAGAGAGAGAAAGAGACTTGGGGGATGAGAGCGAGAGAGACACGAGGGGGATGAGAGAGAGAGAGAGACACGAGGGGGATGAGCGAGAGAGAGAGACATGAGAGAGAGGGGGGAGAGAGAGACTCGGGGGATGAGAGAGAGACACGGGGGATGAGAGAGAGAGAGACTCGGGGATGAGAGAGAGAAAGAGAGACTTGGGGGATGAGAGAGAGAGAGAAAGAGAGACTTGAGGGATGAGAGAGAGAGAGAAAGAGAGACTTGGGGGATGAGAGAGAGAGAGAGAGAGACTCGGGGGATGAGAGAGAGAGAGAGAGACTCGGGGGATGAGAGAGAGAGAGACTCGGGGGATGAGAGAGAGAGAGAGAGAGACTCGGGGGATGAGAGAGAGAGAGAGAGACACGGGGGATGAGAGAGTGAGAGAGAGACTCGGGGGATGAGAGAGAGAGAGAGAGAGACTCGGGGGATGAGAGAGAGAGAGAGAGAGAGAGACTCGGGGGATGAGAGAGAGAGAGAGAGACTCGGGGGATGAGAGAGAGAGAGAGAGACTCGGCGGATGAGAGAGAGAGAGAGAGACTCGGCGGATGAGAGAGAGAGAGAGAGACTCGGGGGATGAGAGAGAGAGAGAGACTCCGGGGATGAGAGAGAGAGAGAGAGAGACTTGGGGGATGAGAGAGAGAGAGAGAGACTTGGGGGATGAGAGAGAGAGAGAGAGAGAGAGAGACTTGGGGGATGAGAGAGAGAGAGAGAGAGACTCGGGGGATGAGAGAGAGAGAGAGAGAGACTCGGGGGATGAGAGAGAGAGAGAGAGAGACTCGGGGGATGAGAGAGAGAGAGAGACTCGGGGGATGAGAGAGAGAGAGACTCCGGGGATGAGAGAGAGACTTGGGGGATGAGAGAGAGAGAGAGAGACTTGGGGGATGAGAGAGAGAGAGAGAGACTTGGGGGATGAGAGAGAGAGAGAGAGAGAGAGAGACTTGGGGGATGAGAGAGAGAGACTTGGGGGATGAGAGAGAGAGACTTGGGGGATGAGAGAGAGAGAGAGAGACTCGGGGGATGAGAGAGAGAGAGAGACTCCGGGGATGAGAGAGAGAGAGAGAGACTTGGGGGATGAGAGAGAGAGAGAGACTCGGGGGATGAGAGAGAGAGAGAGACTCGGGGGATGAGAGAGAGAGAGAGAGACTTGCGGGATGGGGATGAGAGAGAGAGACTTGCGGGATGAGAAAGAGAGAGAGAGAGAGAGAGAGACTTGGGGATGAGAAAGAGAGAGAGATAGACTTGGGGGATGAGAAAGAGAGAGAGAGAGAGACTTGGGGGATGAGAAAGAGAGAGACACGAGGGGGATGAGAGAGAGAGAGAGAGACTTGAGGGATGAGAGAGAGGGGGGAGAGAGAGACTTGGGGGATGAGAGAGAGAGACTTGGGGGATGAGAGAGAGACTTGGGGATGAGAGAGAGAAGGGAGACTTGGGGGATGAGAGAGAGAGACTCGGGGGATGAGAGAGAGAGAGAGAGAGACTCTGGGGATGAGAGAGAGACAGAGACTCGGGGGATGAGAGAGAGAGAGACTTGGGGGATGAGAGAGAGGGAGAGACTTGGGGGATGAGCGAGAGGGAGAGACTTGGGGGATGAGAGAGAGAGAGAGAGACTTGGGGGATGAGAGAGACTTGGGGGATGAGAGGGGGATGAGAGAGACTTGGGGGATGAGAGAGAGAGAGAGAGAGACTTGGGGGATGAGAGAGAGAGAGACTTGGGGGATGAGAGAGAGAGAGACTTGGGGGATGAGAGAGAGAGAGAAACTTGGGGAATGAGAGAGAGAGAGAGACTTGGGGGATGAGAGAGAGAGAGAGAGAGAGAGACTTGGGGAATGAGAGAGAGAGAGACTTGGGGGATGAGAGAGACTCGGGGGATGAGAGAGAGAGAGAGACTCGGGATGAGAGAGAGAGAGAGCGGGGGATGAGAGCGAGAGAGAGAGACTCGGGATGAGAGAGAGAGCGGGGGATGAGAGCGGCGGATGAGAGAGAGAGAGAACGGGGGATGAGAGAGAGAGAGCGGGGGATGGGACAGAGAGAGAAGCGAGACGGTGGATGAGAGAGAGAGAGACTTGGGGGATGAGTGAGAGGGGGGGAGAGAGAGACTCGGGGGATGAGAGAGAGACTCGGGGGAAGAGAGAGAGACTCGGGGGATGAGAGAGAGACACGGGGGATGAGAGAGAGAGAGAGAGACTCGGGGGATGAGAGAGAGAGAGAGAGACTCGGGGGATGAGAGAGAGAGAGAGAGACTCGGGTGATGAGAGAGAGAGAGAGACTCGGGTGATGAGAGAGAGAGAGAGAGAGAGAGAGACTCGGGTGATGAGAGAGAGAGAGAGAGACTCGGGTGATGAGAGAGAGAGAGAGAGACTCGGGGGATGAGAGAGAGAGAGAGAGACTCGGGATGAGAGAGAGAGAGAGAGAGAGACTCGGGGGATGAGAGAGAGACTCGGGGGATGAGAGAGAGACTCGGGGGATGAGAGAGAGAGAGAGAGACTTGGGGGATGAGATAGAGAGAGAGAGACTTGGGGGATGAGAGAGAGAGAGAGAGACTTGGGGGATGAGAGAGAGAGACTTGGGGGATGAGAGAGAGAGACTTGGGGGATGAGAGAGAGAGAGACACGAGGGGGATGAGAGAGAGAGAGAGACATGAGAGAGAGGGGGGAGAGAGAGACTCGGGGGATGAGAGAGAGACACGGGGGATGAGAGAGAGAGAGACTCGGGGATGAGAGAGAGAGAGAAAGAGAGACTTGGGGGATGAGAGAGAGAGAGAAAGAGAGACTTGAGGGATGAGAGAGAGAGAGAAAGAGAGACTTGGGGGATGAGAGAGAGAGAGAGAGAGACTCGGGGGATGAGAGAGAGAGAGAGAGACTCGGGGGATGAGAGAGAGAGAGAGAGAGACTCGGGGGATGAGAGAGAGAGAGAGAGAGACTCGGGGGATGAGAGAGAGAGAGAGAGACACGGGGGATGAGAGAGTGAGAGAGAGAGAGAGAGAGACTCGGGGGATGAGAGAGAGAGAGAGAGAGACTCGGGGGATGAGAGAGAGAGAGAGAGACTCGGGGGATGAGAGAGAGAGAGAGAGACTCGGCGGATGAGAGAGAGAGAGAGAGACTCGGCGGATGAGAGAGAGAGAGAGAGACTCGGGGGATGAGAGAGAGAGAGAGACTCCGGGGATGAGAGAGAGAGAGAGAGAGACTTGGGGGATGAGAGAGAGAGAGAGAGACTTGGGGGATGAGAGAGAGAGAGAGAGAGAGAGAGACTTGGGGGATGAGAGAGAGAGAGAGAGAGACTCGGGGGATGAGAGAGAGAGAGAGAGAGACTCGGGGGATGAGAGAGAGAGAGAGACTCGGGGGATGAGAGAGAGAGAGACTCCGGGGATGAGAGAGAGACTTGGGGGATGAGAGAGAGAGAGAGAGACTTGGGGGATGAGAGAGAGAGAGAGAGACTTGGGGGATGAGAGAGAGAGAGAGAGAGAGAGAGACTTGGGGGATGAGAGAGAGAGACTTGGGGGATGAGAGAGAGAGACTTGGGGGATGAGAGAGAGAGAGAGAGACTCGGGGGATGAGAGAGAGAGAGAGACTCCGGGGATGAGAGAGAGAGAGAGAGACTTGGGGGATGAGAGAGAGAGAGAGACTCGGGGGATGAGAGAGAGAGAGAGACTCGGGGGATGAGAGAGAGAGAGAGAGACTTGCGGGATGGGGATGAGAGAGAGAGACTTGCGGGATGAGAAAGAGAGAGAGAGAGAGAGAGACTTGGGGATGAGAAAGAGAGAGAGATAGACTTGGGGGATGAGAAAGAGAGAGAGAGAGAGACTTGGGGGATGAGAAAGAGAGAGACACGAGGGGGATGAGAGAGAGAGAGAGAGACTTGAGGGATGAGAGAGAGGGGGGAGAGAGAGACTTGGGGGATGAGAGAGAGAGACTTGGGGGATGAGAGAGAGACTTGGGGATGAGAGAGAGAAGGGAGACTTGGGGGATGAGAGAGAGAGACTCGGGGGATGAGAGAGAGAGAGAGAGAGACTCTGGGGATGAGAGAGAGACAGAGACTCGGGGGATGAGAGAGAGAGAGACTTGGGGGATGAGAGAGAGGGAGAGACTTGGGGGATGAGCGAGAGGGAGAGACTTGGGGGATGAGAGAGAGAGAGAGAGACTTGGGGGATGAGAGAGACTTGGGGGATGAGAGGGGGATGAGAGAGACTTGGGGGATGAGAGAGAGAGAGAGAGAGACTTGGGGGATGAGAGAGAGAGAGACTTGGGGGATGAGAGAGAGAGAGACTTGGGGGATGAGAGAGAGAGAGAAACTTGGGGAATGAGAGAGAGAGAGAGACTTGGGGGATGAGAGAGAGAGAGAGAGAGAGAGACTTGGGGAATGAGAGAGAGAGAGACTTGGGGGATGAGAGAGACTCGGGGGATGAGAGAGAGAGAGAGACTCGGGATGAGAGAGAGAGAGAGCGGGGGATGAGAGCGAGAGAGAGAGACTCGGGATGAGAGAGAGAGCGGGGGATGAGAGCGGCGGATGAGAGAGAGAGAGAACGGGGGATGAGAGAGAGAGAGCGGGGGATGGGACAGAGAGAGAAGCGAGACGGTGGATGAGAGAGAGAGAGACTTGGGGGATGAGTGAGAGGGGGGGAGAGAGAGACTCGGGGGATGAGAGAGAGACTCGGGGGAAGAGAGAGAGACTCGGGGGATGAGAGAGAGACACGGGGGATGAGAGAGAGAGAGAGAGACTCGGGGGATGAGAGAGAGAGAGAGAGACTCGGGGGATGAGAGAGAGAGAGAGAGACTCGGGTGATGAGAGAGAGAGAGAGACTCGGGTGATGAGAGAGAGAGAGAGAGAGAGAGAGACTCGGGTGATGAGAGAGAGAGAGAGAGACTCGGGTGATGAGAGAGAGAGAGAGAGACTCGGGGGATGAGAGAGAGAGAGAGAGACTCGGGATGAGAGAGAGAGAGAGAGAGAGACTCGGGGGATGAGAGAGAGACTCGGGGGATGAGAGAGAGACTCGGGGGATGAGAGAGAGAGAGAGAGACTTGGGGGATGAGATAGAGAGAGAGAGACTTGGGGGATGAGAGAGAGAGAGAGAGACTTGGGGGATGAGAGAGAGAGACTTGGGGGATGAGAGAGAGAGACACGAGGGGGATGAGAGAGAGAGAGAGACAGAGACACGGGGGATGAGAGAGAGAGACTTGGGGGATGAGAGAGAGAAACTTGGGGGATGAGAGAGAGAAACTTGGGGGATGAGAGAGAGAAACTTGGGGGATGAGAGAGAGAGAGACTTGGGGGATGAGAGAGAGACAGAGACTCGGGGGATGAGAGAGAGAGAGACTCTGGGGATGAGAGAGAGACAGAGACTCGGGGGATGAGAGAGAGAGAGAGAGACTCTGGGGATATGAGAGAGAGAGAGACTTGGGGATGAGAGAGAGACTTGGGGGATGAGAGAGAGACTTGGGGGATGAGAGAGAGAGAGACTTGGGGGATGAGAGAGAGGGAGAGACTTGGGCATGAGAGAGAGAGAGAGAGAGAAACTTGGGGGATGAGAGAGAGAGAGAAACTTGGGGGATGAGAGAGAGAGAGAGACTTGGGGGATGAGAGAGAGAGAGAGACTTGGGGGATGAGAGAGAGAAAGAGACTTGGGGGATGAGAGCGAGAGAGACACGAGGGGGATGAGAGAGAGAGAGAGAGACACGAGGGGGATGAGCGAGAGAGAGAGAGAGAGACATGAGAGACAGGGGGGAGAGAGAGACTCGGGGGATGAGAGAGAGACACGGGGGATGAGAGAGAGAGAGACTCGGGGGATGAGAGAGAGAGAGAGAAAGAGAGACTTGGGGGATGAGAGAGAGAGAGAAAGAGAGACTTGGGGGATGAGAGAGAGAGAGAGAGAGACTCGGGGGATGAGAGAGAGAGAGAGAGACTCGGGGGATGAGAGAGAGAGAGAGAGACTCGGGGGATGAGAGAGAGAGAGACTTGGGGGATGAGAGAGAGAGAGAGAGACTCGGGGGATGAGAGAGAGAGAGAGAGAGACTTGGGGGATGAGAGAGAGAGAGAGAGAGACTTGGGGGATGAGAGAGAGAGAGAGAGACTTGGGGGATGAGAGAGAGAGAGAGAGACTTGGGGGATGAGAGAGAGAGAGAGAGACTCGGGGGATGAGAGAGAGAGAGAGACTCGGGGGATGAGAGAGAGAGAGAGAGAGACTCGGGGGATGAGAGAGAGAGAGAGAGACTCGGGGGATGAGAGAGAGAGAGAGAGACTCGGGGGATGAGAGAGAGAGAGAGACTCCGGGGATGAGAGAGAGAGAGAGAGAGACTTGGGGGATGAGAGAGAGAGAGAAAGACTCGGGGGATGAGAGAGAGAGAGAAAGACTCGGGGGATGAGAGAGAGAGAGAGAGACTCGGGGGATGAGAGAGAGAGAGAGAGACTCGGGGGATGAGAGAGAGAGAGAGAGAGAGACTCGGGGGATGAGAGAGAGAGAGAGAGAGAGACTCGGGGGATGAGAGAGAGAGAGAGAGAGAGACTCGGGGGATGAGAGAGAGAGAGAGACTCGGGGGATGAGAGAGAGAGAGAGAGACTCGGGGGATGAGAGAGAGAGAGAGAGACTCGGGGGATGAGAGAGAGAGAGAGACTCCGGGGATGAGAGAGAGAGAGAGAGAGAGACTTGGAGGATGAGAGAGAGAGAGAAAGACTTGGGGGATGAGAGAGAGAGAGAGACTTGGGGGATGAGAGAGAGAGAGAGAGACTTGGGGGATGAGAGAGACTTGGGGGATGAGAGAGAGAGAGACTTGGGGGATGAGAGAGAGAGACTTGGGGGATGAGAGATAGTGAGAGAGACTTGGGGGATGAGAGAGAGAGAGAGACTTGGGGCATGAGAGAGAGAGAGAGAGAGACTTGGGGGATGAGAGAGTGAGAGAGACTTGGGGGATGAGAGAGTGAGAGAGACTTGGGGGATGAGAGAGAGAGAGAGACTTGGGGGATGAGAGAGAGAGAGAGAGACTTGGGGGATGAGAGAGAGAGAGAGAGACTTGGGGGATGAGAGAGAGAGAGAGAGACTTGGGGGATGAGAGAGAGAGAGACTTGGGGGATGAGAGAGAGACTTGGGGGTTGAGAGAGAGAGAGAGAGACTTGGGGGATGAGAGAGAGAGAGAGACTTGGGGGATGAGAGAGAGAAAGCGAGAGACTTGGGGGATGAGAGAGAGAGACTTGGGGGATGAGAGAGAGAGAGAGAGACTTGGGGGATGAGAGAGAGAGAGAGAGACTTGGGGGATGAGAGAGAGAGAGAGAGACTTGGGGGATGAGAGAGAGAGAGAGAGACTTGGGGGATGAGAGAGAGAGAGAGAGAATTGGGGGATATGAGAGAGAGAGAGACTTGGGGGATATGAGAGAAAGAGAGACTTGGGGGATATGAGAGAGAGAGAGACTTGGGGGATATGAGAGAGAGAGAGACTTGGGGGATGAGAGAGAGAGAGAGACTTGGGGGATGAGAGAGAGAGAGAGACTTGGGGGATGAGAGAGAGAAAGAGACTTGGGGGATGAGAGCGAGAGAGACACGAGGGGGATGAGAGAGAGAAAGAGACTTGGGGGATGAGAGCGAGAGAGACACGAGGGGGATGAGAGAGAGAGAGAGACACGAGGGGGATGAGCGAGAGAGAGAGACATGAGAGAGAGGGGGGAGAGAGAGACTCGGGGGATGAGAGAGAGACACGGGGGATGAGAGAGAGAGAGACTCGGGGATGAGAGAGAGAGAGAAAGAGAGACTTGGGGGATGAGAGAGAGAGAGAAAGAGAGACTTGAGGGATGAGAGAGAGAGAGAAAGAGAGACTTGGGGGATGAGAGAGAGAGAGAGAGAGACTCGGGGGATGAGAGAGAGAGAGAGAGACTCGGGGGATGAGAGAGAGAGAGAGAGAGACTCGGGGGATGAGAGAGAGAGAGAGAGAGACTCGGGGGATGAGAGAGAGAGAGAGAGAGACTCGGGGGATGAGAGAGAGAGAGAGAGACACGGGGGATGAGAGAGTGAGAGAGAGACTCGGGGGATGAGAGAGAGAGAGAGAGAGAGACTCGGGGGATGAGAGAGAGAGAGAGAGAGACTCGGGGGATGAGAGAGAGAGAGAGAGACTCGGGGGATGAGAGAGAGAGAGAGAGACTCGGCGGATGAGAGAGAGAGAGAGAGACTCGGGGGATGAGAGAGAGAGAGAGACTCCGGGGATGAGAGAGAGAGAGAGAGAGACTTGGGGGATGAGAGAGAGAGAGAGAGACTTGGGGGATGAGAGAGAGAGAGAGAGAGAGACTTGGGGGATGAGAGAGAGAGAGAGAGAGACTTGGGGGATGAGAGAGAGAGAGAGAGAGACTCGGGGGATGAGAGAGAGAGAGAGACTCGGGGGATGAGAGAGAGAGAGACTCCGGGGATGAGAGAGAGAGAGAGAGACTTGGGGGATGAGAGAGAGAGAGAGAGACTTGGGGGATGAGAGAGAGAGAGAGAGACTTGGGGGATGAGAGAGAGAGAGAGAGAGAGAGAGACTTGGGGGATGAGAGAGAGAGAGAGAGAGAGACTTGGGGGATGAGAGAGAGAGAGAGAGACTCGGGGGATGAGAGAGAGACTCCGGGGATGAGAGAGAGAGAGAGAGACTTGGGGGATGAGAGAGAGAGAGAGACTCGGGGGATGAGAGAGAGAGAGAGACTCGGGGGATGAGAGAGAGAGAGAGAGACTTGCGGGATGGGGATGAGAGAGAGAGACTTGCGGGATGGGGATGAGAGAGAGAGACTTGCGGGATGAGAAAGAGAGAGAGAGAGAGAGAGACTTGGGGATGAGAAAGAGAGAGAGATAGACTTGGGGGATGAGAAAGAGAGAGAGAGAGAGACTTGGGGGATGAGAAAGAGAGAGACACGAGGGGGATGAGAGAGAGAGAGAGAGACTTGAGGGATGAGAGAGAGGGGGGAGAGAGAGACTTGGGGGATGAGAGAGAGAGACTTGGGGGATGAGAGAGAGACTTGGGGATGAGAGAGAGAAGGGAGACTTGGGGAATGAGAGAGAGAGACTCGGGGGATGAGAGAGAGAGAGAGAGAGACTCTGGGGATGAGAGAGAGAGAGAGAGACTTGGGGGATGAGAGAGAGGGAGAGACTTGGGGGATGAGCGAGAGGGAGAGACTTGGGGGATGAGAGAGAGAGAGAGAGACTTGGGGGATGAGAGAGACTTGGGGGATGAGAGGGGGATGAGAGAGACTTGGGGGATGAGAGAGAGAGAGAGAGAGACTTGGGGGATGAGAGAGAGATAGAGACTTGGGGGATGAGAGAGAGAGAGAGAGAGACTTGGGGGATGAGAGAGAGAGAGACTTGGGGGATGAGAGAGACTCGGGGGATGAGAGAGAGAGAGAGACTCGGGATGAGAGAGAGAGAGAGCGGGGGATGAGAGCGAGAGAGAGAGACTCGGGATGAGAGAGAGAGCGGGGGATGAGAGCGGCGGATGAGAGAGAGAGAGAACGGGGGATGAGAGAGAGAGAGCGGGGGATGGGACAGAGAGAGAAGCGAGACGGTGGATGAGAGAGAGAGAGACTTTGGGGATGAGGGAGAGAGACTTGGGGGATATGAGAGAGAGTGAGACTTGGGGGATAAGAGAGAGAGAGAGACTTGGGGGATGAGTGAGAGGGGGGGAGAGAGAGACTCGGGGGATGAGAGAGAGACTCGGGGGATGAGAGAGAGACTCGGGGGATGAGAGAGAGACACGGGGGATGAGAGAGAGAGAGAGAGACTCGGGGGATGAGAGAGAGAGAGAGAGAGACTCGGGGGATGAGAGAGAGAGAGAGAGACTCGGGTGATGAGAGAGAGAGAGAGACTCGGGTGATGAGAGAGAGAGAGAGAGACTCGGGTGATGAGAGAGAGAGAGAGAGACTCGGGTGATGAGAGAGAGAGAGAGAGACTCGGGTGATGAGAGAGAGAGAGAGAGACTCGGGGGATGAGAGAGAGAGAGAGAGACTCGGGATGAGAGAGAGAGAGAGAGAGACTCGGGGGATGAGAGAGAGACTCGGGGGATGAGAGAGAGACTCGGGGGATGAGAGAGAGAGAGAGAGACTTGGGGGATGAGATAGAGAGAGAGAGACTTGGGGGATGATAGAGAGAGAGAGACTTGGGGGATGAGAGAGAGAGAGAGAGACTTGGGGGATGAGAGAGAGAGACTTGGGGGATGAGAGAGAGAGACTTGGGGGATGAGAGAGAGAGACTTGGGGGATGAGAGAGAGAGAGACACGAGGGGGATGAGAGAGAGAGAGAGACAGAGACACGGGGGATGAGAGAGAGAGACTTGGGGGATGAGAGAGAGAAACTTGGGGGATGAGAGAGAGAGACTTGGGGGATGAGAGAGAGAGAGACACGAGGGGGATGAGAGAGAGAGAGAGACTTGAGGGATGAGAGAGAGAGAGAGAGAGAGACACGGGGGATGAGAGAGAGAGACACGGGAGATGAGAGAGAGAGACTTGGGGGATGAGAGAGAGAAACTTGGGGGATGAGAGAGAGAGACTTGGGGGATGAGAGAGAGACAGAGACTCGGGGGATGAGAGAGAGAGAGACTCTGGGGATGAGAGAGAGACAGAGACTCGGGGGATGAGAGAGAGAGAGAGAGACTCTGGGGATATGAGAGAGAGAGAGACTTGGGGGATGAGAGAGAGACTTGGGGGATGAGAGAGAGACTTGGGGGATGAGAGAGAGAGAGACTTGGGGGATGAGAGAGAGGGAGAGACTTGGGCATGAGAGAGAGAGAGAGAGAGAAACTTGGGGGATGAGAGAGAGAAACTTGGGGGATGAGAGAGAGAGACTTGGGGGATGAGAGAGAGACAGAGACTCGGGGGATGAGAGAGAGAGAGACTCTGGGGATGAGAGAGAGACAGAGACTCGGGGGATGAGAGAGAGAGAGAGAGACTCTGGGGATATGAGAGAGAGAGACTTGGGGGATGAGAGAGAGACTTGGGGGATGAGAGAGAGAGAGACTTGGGGGATGAGAGAGAGGGAGAGACTTGGGCATGAGAGAGAGAGAGAGAGAGACTTGGGGGATGAGAGAGTGAGAGAGACTTGGGGGATGAGAGAGTGAGAGAGACTTGGGGGATGAGAGAGAGAGAGAGACTTGGGGGATGAGAGAGAGAGAGACTTGGGGGATGAGAGAGAGACTTGGGGGTTGAGAGAGAGAGAGAGAGAGATTGGGGGATGAGAGAGAGAGAGAGACTTGGGGGATGAGTGAGAGAGAGAGAGACTTGGGGGATGAGAGAGAGAAAGCGAGAGACTTGGGGGATGAGAGAGAGAGACTTGGGGGATGAGAGAGAGAGAATTGGGGGATATGAGAGAGAGAGAGACTTGGGGGATATGAGAGAAAGAGAGACTTGGGGGATATGAGAGAGAGAGAGACTTGGGGGATATGAGAGAGAGAGAGACTTGGGGGATATGCGAGAGAGAGAGACTTGGGGGATGAGAGAGAGAGAGAGACTTGGGGGATGAGAGAGAGAGAGAGACTTGGGGGATGAGAGAGAGAGAGAGACTTGGGGGATGAGAGAGAGAAAGAGACTTGGGGGATGAGAGCGAGAGAGACACGAGGGGGATGAGAGAGAGAGAGAGAGACACGAGGGGGATGAGCGAGAGAGAGAGAGAGAGACATGAGAGACAGGGGGGAGAGAGAGACTCGGGGGATGAGAGAGAGACACGGGGGATGAGAGAGAGAGAGACTCGGGGGATGAGAGAGAGAGAGAGAAAGAGAGACTTGGGGGATGAGAGAGAGAGAGAAAGAGAGACTTGGGGGATGAGAGAGAGAGACTCGGGGGATGAGAGAGAGAGAGAGAGACTCGGGGGATGAGAGAGAGAGAGAGAGACTCGGGGGATGAGAGAGAGAGAGACTTGGGGGATGAGAGAGAGAGAGAGAGACTTGGGGGATGAGAGAGAGAGAGAGAGACTCGGGGGATGAGAGAGAGAGAGACTTGGGGGATGAGAGAGAGAGACTTGGGGGATGAGAGAGAGACTTGGGGATGAGAGAGAGAAGGGAGACTTGGGGGATGAGAGAGAGAGACTAGGGGATGAGAGAGAGACAGAGACTCGGGGGATGAGAGAGAGAGAGAGACTCTGGGGATGAGAGAGAGACAGAGACTCGGGGGATGAGAGAGAGAGAGACTTGGGGGATGAGAGAGAGGGAGAGACTTGGGGGATGAGAGAGAGAGAGAGAGACTCGGGGGATGAGAGAGAGAGAGAGAGACTCGGGGGATGAGAGAGAGAGAGAGACTCCGGGGATGAGAGAGAGAGAGAGAGAGACTTGGGGGATGAGAGAGAGAGAGAAAGACTCGGGGGATGAGAGAGAGAGAGAAAGACTCGGGGGATGAGAGAGAGAGAGAGAGACTCGGGGGATGAGAGAGAGAGAGAGAGAGACTCGGGGGATGAGAGAGAGAGAGAGAGAGAGACTCGGGGGATGAGAGAGAGAGAGAGACTCGGGGGATGAGAGAGAGAGAGAGAGACTCGGGGGATGAGAGAGAGAGAGAGAGACTCGGGGGATGAGAGAGAGAGAGAGACTCCGGGGATGAGAGAGAGAGAGAGAGAGAGACTTGGAGGATGAGAGAGAGAGAGAAAGACTTGGGGGATGAGAGAGAGAGAGAGAGAGAGAGAGAGACTTGGGGGATGAGAGAGAGAGTGAGAGAGAGACTTGCGGGATGGGGATGAGAGAGAGAGAGAGAGACTTGCGGGATGAGAAAGAGAGAGAGAGAGAGAGACTTGGGGGATGAGAAAGAGAGAGAGAGAGACTTGGGGGATGAGAAAGAGAGAGAGAGAGAGACTTGGGGGATGAGAAAGAGAGAGAGAGAGAGACTTGGGGGATGAGAGAGACTTGGGGGATGAGAGAGAGAGAGACTTGGGGGATGAGAGAGAGAGACTTGGGGGATGAGAGATAGTGAGAGAGACTTGGGGGATGAGAGAGAGAGAGAGACTTGGGGGATGAGAGAGAGAGAGAGAGACTTGGGGGATGAGAGAGAGAGAGAGACTTGGGGGATGAGAGAGAGAGAGAGAGACTTGGGGGATGAGAGAGAGAGAGACTTGGGGATGAGAGAGAGAGATACTTGGGGGATGAGAGAGAGAGAGAGACTTGGGGGATGAGAGAGAGAGAGAGACTTGGGGGATGAGAGAGAGAGAGAGACTTGGGGGATGAGAGAGAGAGAGAGACTTGGGGGATGAGAGAGAGAGAGAGACTTGGGGGATGAGAGAGAGAGAGAGACTTGGGGGATGAGAGAGAGAGAGAGACTTGGGGGATGAGAGAGAGAGACGAGGGGGATGAGAGAGAGACAGAGACGAGGGGGATGAGAGAGAGACAGAGACGAGGGGGATGAGAGAGAGAGAGAGACTCTGGGGATATGAGAGAGAGAGAGACTTGGGGATGAGAGAGAGACTTGGGGGATGAGAGAGAGGGAGAGACTTGGGGGATGAGAGAGAGTGAGAGAGACTTGGGGGATGAGAGAGAGAGAGAGAGAGACTTGGGGGATGAGAGAGAGAGAGAGACTTGGGGGATGAGAGAGAGAGAGACTTGGGGGATGAGAGAGAGAGAGACTTGGGGGATGAGAGAGAGAGAGAGACTTGGGGGATGAGAGAGAGAGAGAGACTTGGGGGATGAGAGAGAGAGAAATACTTGGGGGATGAGAGAGAGAGAAAGACTTGGGGGATGAGAGAGTGAGAGACTTGGGGGATGAGAGAGAGAGAGAGACTTGGGGATGAGAGAGAGGGAGTGACTTGGGGGATGAGAGAGAGAGAGACTTGGGGGATGAGAGAGAGAGAGAGACTTGGGGGATGAGAGAGAGAGAGAGACTTGGGGGATGAGAGAGAGAGACTTGGGGGATGAGAGAGAGAGAGACTTGGGGGATGAGAGAGAGAGAGACTTGGGGGATGAGAGAGAGAGAGACTTGAGGGATGAGAGACAGAGAGAGAGAGAGAGAGACTTGGGGGATGAGAGAGAGAGAGGCACGAGGGGGATGGGGGATGAGAGAGAGAGAGACACGAGGGGGATGAGAGAGAGAGAGAGACTCGGGGGATGAGAGAGAGAGAGATTCGGGGGATGAGAGAGAGAGAGAGACTTGGGGGATGAGAGAGAGAGAGATTCGGGGGATGAGAGAGAGAGAGATTCGGGGGATGAGAGAGAGAGAGAGACTTGGGGGATGAGAGAGAGAGAGAGACTTGGGGGATGAGAGAGAGAGAGAGACTTGGGGAATAAGAGAGAGAGAGACTTGGGGGATATGAGAGAGAGAGAGAGAGACTTGGGGGATGAGAGAGAGAGAGAGACTTGGGGGATGAGAGAGAGAGAAATACTTGGGGGATGAGAGAGAGAGAAAGACTTGGGGGATGAGAGAGTGAGAGACTTGGGGGATGAGAGAGAGAGAGAGACTTGGGGATGAGAGAGAGGGAGTGACTTGGGGGATGAGAGGGAGAGACTTGGGGGATGAGAGATAGAGAGAGAGACTTGGGGGATGAGAGAGACTTGGGGGATGACAGAGAGAGAGAGAGACTTGGGGGATGAGAGAGAGAGAGAGAGAGACTTGGGGGATGAGAGAGAGAGAGACTTGAGGGATGAGAGACAGAGAGAGAGAGAGAGAGACTTGGGGGATGAGAGAGAGAGAGACACGAGGGGGATGGGGGATGAGAGAGAGAGAGACACGAGGGGGATGAGAGAGAGAGAGAGACTCGGGAGATGAGAGAGAGAGAGACTCGGGGGATGAGAGAGAGAGAGATTCGGGGGATGAGAGAGAGAGAGATTCGGGGGATGAGAGAGAGAGAGAGACTTGGGGGATGAGAGAGAGACGAGGGGGATGAGTGAGAGAGAGAGAGAGAGACGAGGGGGATGAGTGAGAGAGAGAGAGAGACTTGGGGGATGAGAGAGGGGGAGAGAGACTTGGGGGATGAGAGAGAGAGAGTGAGAGAGACTTGGGGGATGAGAGAGAGATAGAGACTTGGGGGATGAGAGAGAGAGAGAGAGACTTGTGGGATGAGAGAGAGAGAGAGAGACTTGGGGATGAGAGAGAGAGAGACTTGGGGGATGAGAGAGTGAGAGAGCCTTGGGGGATGAGAGAGAGAGAGTTACTTGGGGGATGAGAGAGAGAGAGAGAGAGAGACTTGGGGGATGAGAGAGAGAGAGAGAGAGACTTGGGGGATGAGAGTGAGAGAGAGAGACTTGGGGGATGAGAGAGAGGGAGGGACTTGGGGGATGAGAGAGAGTGAGAGAGACTTGGGGGATGAGAGAGACTTGGGGGATGAGAGAGAGAGAGAGAGAGAGACTTGGGGGATGAGAGAGAGAGAGACTTGGGGGATGAGAGAGACAGAGAGAGACTTGGGGGATGAGAGAGAGAGAGAGACTTGGGGGATGAGAGAGAGAGAGACTTGGGGGATGAGAGAGAGAGAGACTTGGGGGATGAGAGAGAGAGAAAGACTTGGGGGATGAGAGAGAGAGAAAGACTTGGGGATGAGAGAGAGAGAGAGAGACTTGGGGATGAGAGAGAGAGAGAGACTTGGGGGATGAGAGAGAGAGAGAGAGAGATACTTGGGGGATGAGAGAGAGAATTGGGGGATGAGAGAGAGAGAGACACGAGGGGGATGGAGGATGAGAGAGAGAGAGACACGAGGGGGATGAGAGAGAGGGAGTGACTTGGGGGATGAGAGGGAGAGACTTGGGGGATGAGAGGGAGAGACTTGGGGGATGAGAGATAGAGAGAGAGACTTGGGGGATGAGAGAGACTTGGGGGATGAGAGAGAGAGAGAGAGACTTGGGGGATGAGAGAGAGAGAGAGAGACTTGGGGGATGAGAGAGAGAGAGAGAGACACGAGAGGGATGAGAGAGAGAGAGAGAGAGACTTGAGGGATGAGAGAGAGGGGGGAGAGAGAGACTCGGGGGATGAGAGAGAGAGACACGGGGGATGAGACAGAGAGAGACTCGGGGGATGAGAGAGAGTGAGACTCGGGGGATGAGAGAGAGTGAGACTCGGGGGATGAGAGAGAGAGAGAGACTTGGGCGATGAGAGAGAGACTTGGGGGATGAGAGAGAGAGAGGGAGACTTGGGGGATGAGAGAGAGACTTGGGGGATGAGAGAGAGAGAGGGAGACTTGGGGGATGAGAGAGAGAGAGACTTGGGGGATGAGAGAGAGACTTGGGGGATGAGAGAGAGAGAGAGACTTGGGGGATGAGAGAGAGAGAGAGACTTGGGGATGAGAGAGAGACTTGGGGGATGAGAGAGAGAGAGACACGAGGGGGATGAGAGAGAGAGAGAGAGACTTGAGGGATGAGAGAGAGGGGGGAGAGAGAGACTTGGGGGATGAGAGAGAGAGACTTGGGGGATGAGAGAGAGAGACTTGGGGGATGAGAGAGAGAGACTTGGGGGATGAGAGAGAGACTTGGGGATGAGAGAGAGAAGGGAGACTTGGGGGATGAGAGAGAGAGAGGGAGACTTGGGGGATGAGAGAGAGACTTGGGGGATGAGAGAGAGACTTGGGGGATGAGAGAGAGAGAGGGAGACTTGGGGGATGAGAGAGAGGGAGACTTGGGGAATGAGAGAGAGAGAGACTTGGGGAATGAGAGAGACTTGGGGAATGAGAGAGACTTGGGGGATGAGAGAGACTCGGGGGATGAGAGAGAGAGAGAGACTCGGGATGAGAGAGAGAGAGAGCGGGGGATGAGAGCGAGAGAGAGAGACTCGGGATGAGAGAGACTTGTGGGATGAGAGAGAGAGAGAGAGACTTGGGCGTTGAGAGAGAGAGGGAGACTTGGGGGATGAGAGAGAGAGAGACTTGGGGGATGAGAGAGAGACTTCGGGGATGAGAGAGAGAGAGAGACTTGGGGGATGAGAGAGAGAGAGAGGGAGACTTGGGGGATGAGAGAGAGAGAGATTCGGGGGATGAGAGAGAGAGAGATTCGGGGGATGAGAGAGAGAGAGAGACTTGGGGGATGAGTGAGAGAGAGAGAGAGACGAGGGGGATGAGTGATAGAGAGAGAGAGACTAGGGGGATGAGTGAGAGAGAGAGAGAGAAAGAGACTTGGGGGATGAGAGAGAGAGAGAGACTCTGCGGATATGAGAGTGAGAGAGAGAGACTTGGGGATGAGAGAGAGAGAGACTTGGGGGATGAGAGAGAGAGAAAGACTTGGGGGATGAGAGAGAGAGAAAGACTTGGGGGATGAGAGAGAGAGAAAGAGACTTGGGGGATGAGAGTGAGAGAGAGAGACTTGGGGGATGAGAGAGAGAGAGACTTGGGGAATGAGAGAGAGAGAGACTTGGGGAATGAGAGAGAGAGAGACTTGGGGGATGAGAGAGACTCGGGGGATGAGAGAGAGAGAGAGACTCGGGATGAGAGAGAGAGAGAGCGGGGGATGAGAGCGAGAGAGAGAGACTCGGGATGAGAGAGAGAGCGGGGGATGAGAGCGGCGGATGAGAGAGAGAGAGAACGGGGGATGAGAGAGAGAGAGCGGGGGATGGGACAGAGAGAGAAGCGAGACGGTGGATGAGAGAGAGAGAGACTTTGGGGATGAGGGAGAGAGACTTGGGGGATATGAGAGAGAGTGAGACTTGGGGGATAAGAGAGAGAGAGAGACTTGGGGGATGAGAGAGAGGGGGGAGAGAGAGACTCGGGGGATGAGAGAGAGGGGGGAGAGAGAGACTCGGGGGATGAGAGAGAGACACGGTGGATGAGAGAGAGAGAGACTCGGGGGATGAGAGAGAGAGAGAGAGACTCGGGTGATGAGAGAGAGAGAGAGAGACTCGGGTGATGAGAGAGAAAGAGAGAGACTCGGGGGATGAGAGAGAGAGAGAGATAGACTCGGGATGAGAGAGAGAGAGAGAGAGAGACTCGGGGGATGAGAGAGAGACTCGGGGGATGAGAGAGAGACTCGGGGGATGAGAGAGAGATAGAGAGACTCGGGGGATGAGAGAGAGAGAGAGAGAGACTTGGGGGATGAGATAGAGAGAGAGAGACTTGGGGGATGAGAGAGAGAGACTTGGGGGATGAGAGAGAGAGACTTGGGGGATGAGAAAGAGAGAGAGAGAGACTTGGGGGATGAGAAAGAGAGAGAGAGAGACTTGGGGGATGAGAAAGAGAGAGAGAGAGACTTGGGGGATGAGAGAGAGAGAGAGAGACTTGGGGGATGAGAGAGAGACTTGGGGGATGAGAGAGAGAGAGACACGAGGGGGATGAGAGAGAGAGAGAGAGACTTGAGGGATGAGAGAGAGAGAGAGAGAGAGACACGGGGGATGAGAGAGAGAGACACGGGAGATGAGAGAGAGAGACACGGGAGATGAGAGAGAGAGACTTGGGGGATGAGAGAGAGATTTGGGGGATGAGAGAGAGAGAGAGAGACTAGAGGGATGAGAGAGAGAGAGAGAGACTTGGGGGATGAGAGAGAGAGAGAGAGACTTGGGGGATGAGAGAGAGAGAGAGAGAGACTTGGGGGATGAGAGAGAGAGAGAGAGAGACTTGGGGGATGAGAGAGAGAGAGAGAGACTTGGGGGATGAGAGAGAGAGAGAGAGACTTGGGGGATGAGAGAGAGAGAGAGAGACTTGGGGGATGAGAGAGAGAGAGAGAGACTTGGGGGATGAGAGAGAGAGAGAGAGACTTGGGGGATGAGAGAGAGAGAGAGAGACTTGGGGGATGAGAGAGAGATAGAGACTTGGGGGATGAGAGAGAGCGAGAGAGAGACTTGGGGGATGAGAGAGAGAGAGAAACTTGGGGAATGAGAGAGAGAGAGAGACTTGGGGGATGAGAGAGAGAGAGACTTGGGGAATGAGAGAGAGAGAGAGACTTGGGGGATGAGAGAGACTTGGGGAATGAGAGAGAGAGAGACTTGGGGAATGAGAGAGACTTGGGGGATGAGAGAGACTCGGGGGATGAGAGAGAGAGAGAGACTCGGGATGAGAGAGAGAGAGAGCGGGGGATGAGAGCGAGAGAGAGAGACTCGGGATGAGAGAGACTTGGGGGATGAGAGAGAGAGAGAGAGACTTGGGCGTTGAGAGAGAGAGGGAGACTTGGGGGATGAGAGAGAGAGAGACTTGGGGGATGAGAGAGAGACTTCGGGGATGAGAGAGAGAGAGAGACTTGGGGGATGAGAGAGAGAGAGGGAGACTTGGGGGATGAGAGAGAGAGAGATTCGGGGGATGAGAGAGAGAGAGATTCGGGGGATGAGAGAGAGAGAGAGACTTGGGGGATGAGGGGAATGAGTGAGAGAGAGAGAGAGACGAGGGGGATGAGAGAGAGAGAGAGACTCTGCGGATATGAGAGAGGGAGAGACTTGGGGGATGAGAGAGAGAGGGAGAGACTTGGGGGATGAGAGAGAGAGAAAGAGACTTGGGGGATGAGAGAGAGAGAAAGAGACTTGGGGGATGAGAGTGAGAGAGAGAGACTTGGGGGATGAGAGAGAGAGAGACTTGGGGGATGAGAGAGAGAGAAAGACTTGGGGGATGAGAGAGAGAGAGAGAGACTTGGGGGATGAGAGAGAGAGAGAGACTTGGGGGATGAGAGAGAGAGAGAGAGAGAGACTTGGGGGATGAGAGAGAGAGAGACTTGGGGGATGAGAGAGAGAGAAAGACTTGGGGGATGAGAGAGAGAGAAAGACTTGGGGGATGAGAGAGAGAGAAAGACTTGGGGGATGAGAGAGAGAGAAAGACTTGGGGGATGAGAGAGAGAGAGAGACTTTGGGGATGAGAGAGAGACTTGGGGGATGAGAGAGAGAGAGACACGAGGGGGATGAGAGAGAGAGAGGGAGACTTGAGGGATGAGAGACTTGGGGGATGAGAGAGAGAGACTTGGGGGATGAGAGAGAGAGACTTGGGGGATGAGAGAGAGAGACTTGGGGGATGAGAGAGAGACTTGGGGATGAGAGAGAGAAGGGAGACTTGGGGGATGAGAGAGAGAGACTCGGGGGATGAGAGAGAGAGAGAGAGAGACTCTGGGGATGAGAGAGAGACAGAGACTCGGGGGATGAGAGAGAGAGAGACTTGGGGAATGAGAGAGAGAGAGAGAGAGACTTGGGGGATGAGAGAGACTTGGGGAATGAGAGAGAGAGAGACTTGGGGAATGAGAGAGAGAGAGACTTGGGGGATGAGAGAGACTCGGGGGATGAGAGAGAGAGAGAGACACGGGATGAGAGAGAGAGAGAGAGACTCGGGATGAGAGAGAGAGCGGGGGATGAGAGAGAGAGAGAACGGGGGATGAGAGAGAGAGAGCGGGGGATGGGACAGAGAGAGAAGCGAGACGGTGGATGAGAGAGAGAGAGACTTTGGGGATGAGGGAGAGAGACTTGGGGGATATGAGAGAGAGTGAGACTTGGGGGATAAGAGAGAGAGAGAGACTTGGGGGATGAGAGAGAGGGGGGAGAGAGAGACTCGGGGGATGAGAGAGAGACACGGGGGATGAGAGAGAGAGAGACTCGGGGGATGAGAGAGAGAGAGAGAGAGACTCGGGTGATGAGAGAGAGAGAGAGAGACTCGGGTGATGAGAGAGAAAGAGAGAGACTCGGGGGATATGAGAGAGAGAGAGAGAGACTCGGGATGAGAGAGAGAGAGAGAGACTCGGGATGAGAGAGAGAGAGAGAGAGACTCGGGGGATGAGAGAGAGACTCGGGGGATGAGAGAGAGAGAGAAAGACTTGGGGGATGAGATAGAGAGAGAGAGACTTGGGGGATGAGAGAGAGAGAGAGAGACTTGGGGGATGAGAAAGAGAGAGAGAGAGACTTGGGGGATGAGAAAGAGAGAGAGAGAGACTTGGGGGATGAGAAAGAGAGAGAGAGAGACGCGAGGGGGATGAGAGAGAGAGAGACGCGAGGGGGATGAGAGAGAGAGAGAGAGACTTGAGGGATGAGAGAGAGAGAGAGAGAGAGACACGGGGGATGAGAGAGAGAGACACGGGAGATGAGAGAGAGAGACTTGGGGGATGAGAGAGAGATTTGGGGGATGAGAGAGAGAGAGAGAGACTTGGGGGAGGAGAGAGAGAGAGAGAGACTTGGGGGAGGAGAGAGAGAGAGAGAGACTTGGGGGATGAGAGAGAGAGAGAGACTTGGGGGATGAGAGAGAGAGAGAGAGAGACTTGGGGGATGAGAGAGACTTGGGGAATGAGAGAGAGAGACTTGGGGAATGAGAGAGAGAGAGACTTGGGGGATGAGAGAGACTCGGGGGATGAGAGAGAGAGAGAGACTCGGGCTGAGAGAGAGAGAGAGAGACTCGGGATGAGAGAGAGAGCGGGGGATGAGAGAGAGAGAGAACGGGGGATGAGAGAGAGAGAGCGGGGGATGGGACAGAGAGAGAAGCGAGACGGTGGATGAGAGAGAGAGAGACTTTGGGGATGAGGGAGAGAGACTTGGGGGATATGAGAGAGAGTGAGACTTGGGGGATAAGAGAGAGAGAGAGACTTGGGGGATGAGAGAGAGGGGGGAGAGAGAGACTCGGGGGATGAGAGAGAGACACGGGGGATGAGAGAGAGAGAGACTCGGGGGATGAGAGAGAGAGAGAGAGACTCGGGTGATGAGAGAGAGAGAGAGACTCGGGTGATGAGAGAGAAAGAGAGAGACTCGGGGGATATGAGAGAGAGAGAGAGAGACTCGGGATGAGAGAGAGAGAGAGAGACTCGGGGGATGAGAGAGAGACTCGGGGGATGAGAGAGAGAGAGAAAGACTTGGGGGATGAGATAGAGAGAGAGAGACTTGGGGGATGAGAGAGAGAGACTTGGGGGATGAGAAAGAGAGAGGGAGAGACTTGGGGGATGAGAAAGAGAGAGAGAGAGACTTGGGGGATGAGAAAGAGAGAGAGAGAGACTTGGGGGATGAGAGAGAGAGAGACACGAGGGGGATGAGAGAGAGAGAGAGAGACTTGAGGGATGAGAGAGAGAGAGAGAGAGAGACACTGGGGATGAGAGAGAGAGACACGGGAGATGAGAGAGAGAGACTTGGGGGATGAGAGAGAGATTTGGGGGATGAGAGAGAGAGAGAGAGATTTGGGGGATGAGAGAGAGAGAGAGAGACTTGGGGGAGGAGAGAGAGAGAGAGAGACTTGGGGGATGAGAGAGAGAGAGAGACTTGGGGGATGAGAGAGAGAGAGAGAGACTTGGGGGATGAGAGAGAGAGAGAGAGACTTGGGGGATGAGAGAGAGATAGAGACTTGGGGGATGAGAGAGAGCGAGAGAGAGAGACTTGGGGGATGAGAGAGAGAGAGAAACTTGGGGAATGAGAGAGAGAGAGAGACTTGGAGGATGAGAGAGAGAGAGACTTGGGGAATGAGAGAGAGAGAGAGACTTGGGGGATGAGAGAGACTTGGGGAATGAGAGAGAGAGAGACTTGGGGAATGAGAGAGACTTGGGGGATGAGAGAGACTCGGGGGATGAGAGAGAGAGAGAGACTCGGGATGAGAGAGAGAGAGAGCGGGGGATGAGAGCGAGAGAGAGAGACTCGGGATGAGAGAGACTTGGGGGATGAGAGAGAGAGAGAGAGACTTGGGCGTTGAGAGAGAGATAGAGACTTGGGGGATGAGAGAGAGAGAGAAACTTGGGGAATGAGAGAGAGAGAGAGACTTGGGGAATGAGAGAGAGAGAGAGAGAGACTTGGGGGATGAGAGAGACTTGGGGAATGAGAGAGAGAGAGACTTGGGAAATGAGAGAGAGAGAGACTCGGGGGATGAGAGAGAGAGAGACTCGGGGGATGAGAGAGAGTGAGACTCGGGGGATGAGAGAGAGAGAGGGAGACTTGGGGGATGAGAGAGAGACTTGGGGGATGAGGAGAGACTTGGGGGATGAGAGAGAGAGGAAGACTTGGGGGATGAGAGAGAGAGAGACTTGGGGGATGAGAGAGAGACTTGGGGGATGAGAGAGAGAGAGAGACTTGGGGGATGAGAGAGAGAGAGGGAGACTTGGGGGATGAGAGAGAGAGAGATTCGGGGGATGAGAGAGAGAGAGATTCGGGGGATGAGAGAGAGAGAGAGACTTGGGGGATGAGTGAGAGAGAGAGAGAGACGAGGGGGATGAGTGATAGAGAGAGAGAGACTTGGGGGATGAGTGAGAGAGAGAGAGAGAGACTAGGAGGATGAGAGAGAGAGAGAGACTCTGCGGATATGAGAGAGAGAGAGACTTGGGGATGAGAGAGAGGGAGAGACTTGGGGGATGAGAGAGAGAGGGAGAGACTTGGGGGATGAGAGAGAGAGAAAGAGACTTGGGGGATGAGAGAGAGAGAAAGAGACTTGGGGGATGAGAGTGAGAGAGAGAGACTTGGGGGATGAGAGAGAGAGAGACTTGGGGGATGAGAGAGAGAGAAAGACTTGGGGGATGAGAGAGAGAGAAAGACTTGGGGGATGAGAGAGAGAGAGAGAGACTTGGGGGATGAGAGAGAGAGAGAGACTTGGGGGATGAGAGAGAGAGAGAGAGAGAGAGGAGACTTGGGGGATGAGAGAAAGAGAGACTTGGGGGATGAGAGAGACAGAGAGAGACTTGGGGGATGAGAGAGAGAGAGACTTGGGGGATGAGAGAGAGAGAAAGACTTGGGGGATGAGAGAGAGAGAAAGACTTGGGGGATGAGAGAGAGAGAGAAAGACTTGGGGGATGAGAGAGAGAGAGAGAGACTTGGGGGATGAGAGAGAGAGAGAGACTTGGGGATGGAGAGAGAGACTTGGGGGATGAGAGAGAGAGACACGAGGGGGATGAGAGAGAGAGAGAGAGGACTTGAGGGATGAGAGAGAGGGGGGAGAGAGAGACTTGGGGGATGAGAGAGAGAGACTTGGGGGATGAGAGAGAGAGACTTGGGGGATGAGAGAGAGACTTGGGGATGAGAGAGAGAAGGGAGACTTGGGGGATGAGAGAGAGAGACTCGGGGGATGAGAGAGAGAGAGAGAGAGACTCTGGGGATGAGAGAGAGACAGAGACTCGGGGGATGAGAGAGAGAGAGAGACTTGGGGATGAGCGAGAGGGAGAGACTTGGGGGATGAGAGAGAGAGAGAGAGAGACTTGGGGGATGAGAGAGACTTGGGGAATGAGAGAGAGAGAGACTTGGGGAATGAGAGAGAGAGAGACTTGGGGGATGAGAGAGAGATAGAGACTTGGGGGATGAGAGAGAGATAGAGACTTGGGGGATGAGAGAGAGATAGAGACTTGGGGGATGAGAGAGAGAGAGAAACTTGGGGAATGAGAGAGAGAGAGAGACTTGGGGGATGAGAGAGAGAGAGAGAGAGACTTGGGGGATGAGAGAGACTTGGGGAATGAGAGAGAGAGACTTGGGGGATGAGAGAGACTTGGGGAATGAGAGAGAGAGAGACTTGGGGAATGAGAGAGAGAGAGACTTGGGGGATGAGAGAGACTCGGGGGATGAGAGAGAGAGAGAGACTCGGGATGAGAGAGAGAGAGAGCGGGGGATGAGAGCGAGAGAGAGAGACTCGGGATGAGAGAGAGAGCGGGGGATGAGAGCGGCGGATGAGAGAGAGAGAGAACGGGGGATGAGAGAGAGAGAGCGGGGGATGGGACAGAGAGAGAAGCGAGACGGTGGATGAGAGAGAGAGAGACTTTGGGGATGAGGGAGAGAGACTTGGGGGATATGAGGGAGAGAGACTTGGGGGATATGAGAGAGAGTGAGACTTGGGGGATAAGAGAGAGAGAGAGACTCGGGGGATGAGAGAGAGAGAGAGAGACTCGGGTGATGAGAGAGAGAGAGAGAGACTCGGGTGATGAGAGAGAAAGAGAGAGACTCGGGGGATGAGAGAGAGAGAGAGAGAGACTCGGGATGAGAGAGAGAGAGAGAGACTCGGGGGATGAGAGAGAGAGAGAGAGACTTGGGGGATGAGAGAGAGAGACTTGGGGGATGAGAAAGAGAGAGAGAGAGACTTGGGGGATGAGAAAGAGAGAGAGAGAGACTTGGGGGATGAGAAAGAGAGAGAGAGAGACTTGGGGGAAGAGAAAGAGAGAGAGAGAGACTTGGGGGAAGAGAAAGAGAGAGAGAGAGACTTGGGGATGACAGAGAGAGAGAGAGACTTGGGGGATGAGAGAGAGACTTGGGGGATGAGAGAGAGAGAGACACGAGGGGGATGAGAGAGAGAGAGAGAGACTTGGGGATGACAGAGAGAGAGAGAGACTTGGGGGATGAGAGAGAGACTTGGGGGATGAGAGAGAGAGAGACACGAGGGGGATGAGAGAGAGAGAGAGAGACTTGAGGGATGAGAGAGAGAGAGAGAGAGAGACACGGGGGATGAGAGAGAGAGACACGGGAGATGAGAGAGAGAGACTTGGGGGATGAGAGAGAGATTTGGGGGATGAGAGAGAGAGAGAGAGACTTGGGGGAGGAGAGAGAGAGAGAGAGACTTGGGGGATGAGAGAGAGAGAGAGACTTGGGGGATGAGAGAGAGAGAGACTTGGGGGATGAGAGAGAGATAGAGACTTGGGGGATGAGAGAGAGCGAGAGAGAGACTTGGGGGATGAGAGAGAGAGAGAAACTTGGGGAATGAGAGAGAGAGAGAGACTTGGGGAATGAGAGAGAGAGAGAGACTTGGGGGATGAGAGAGACTTGGGGAATGAGAGAGAGAGAGACTTGGGGAATGAGAGAGACTTGGGGGATGAGAGAGAGAGAGAGAGACTTGGGGAATGAGAGAGAGAGAGAGACTTGGGGGATGAGAGAGACTTGGGGAATGAGAGAGAGAGAGACTTGGGGAATGAGAGAGACTTGGGGGATGAGAGAGACTCGGGGGATGAGAGAGAGAGAGAGACTCGGGATGAGAGAGAGAGAGAGCGGGGGATGAGAACGAGAGAGAGAGACTCGGGATGAGAGAGACTTGGGGGATGAGAGAGAGACTTGGGCGTTGAGAGAGAGAGGGAGACTTGGGGGATGAGAGAGAGAGAGACTTGGGGGATGAGAGAGAGAGAGACTTGGGGAATGAGAGAGAGAGAGAGAGAGACTTGGGGGATGAGAGAGACTTGGGGAATGAGAGAGAGAGAGACTTGGGGAATGAGAGAGAGAGAGACTTGGGGGATGAGAGAGACTTGGGGGATGAGAGAGAGAGAGAGACTCGGGATGAGAGAGAGAGAGCGGGGGATGAGAGCGAGAGAGAGAGACTCGGGATGAGAGAGAGAGCGGGGGATGAGAGCGGCGGATGAGAGAGAGAGAGAACGGGGGATGAGAGAGAGAGAGCGGGGGATGGGACAGAGAGAGAAGCGAGACGGTGGATGAGAGAGAGAGAGAGAGACTTTGGGGATGAGGGAGAGAGACTTGGGGGATATGAGAGAGAGTGAGACTTGGGGGATAAGAGAGAGAGAGAGACACGGGGGATGAGAGAGAGAGAGACTCGGGGGATGAGAGAGAGAGAGAGAGACTCGGGTGATGAGAGAGAGAGAGAGAGACTCGGGTGATGAGAGAGAAAGAGAGAGACTCGGGGGATGAGAGAGAGAGAGAGAGAGACTCGGGATGAGAGAGAGAGAGACTCGGGGGATGAGAGAGAGACTCGGGGGATGAGAGAGAGACTCGGGGGATGAGAGAGAGAGAGAGAGACTTGGGGGATGAGATAGAGAGAGAGAGACTTGGGGGATGAGAGCGAGAGAGAGAGACTTGGGGGATGAGAGAGAGAGACTTGGGGGATGAGAGAGAGAGACTTGGGGGATGAGAAAGAGAGAGAGAGAGACTTGGGGGATGAGAAAGAGAGAGAGAGAGACTTGGGGGATGAGAGAGAGAGAGAGAGACTTGGGGGATGAGAGAGAGAGAGAGAGACTTGGGGGATGAGAGAGAGCGAGAGAGAGACTTGGGGGATGAGAGAGAGAGAGAAACTTGGGGAATGAGAGAGAGAGAGAGACTTGGAGGATGAGAGAGAGAGAGACTTGGGGAATGAGAGAGAGAGAGAGACTTGGGGGATGAGAAAGACTTGGGGAATGAGAGAGAGAGAGACTTGGGGGATGAGAGAGACTCGGGGGATGAGAGAGAGAGAGAGACTCGGGATGAGAGAGAGAGAGAGCGGGGGATGAGAGCGAGAGAGAGAGACTCGGGATGAGAGAGACTTGGGGGATGAGAGAGAGAGAGAGAGAGAGACTTGGGCGTTGAGAGAGAGATAGAGACTTGGGGGATGAGAGAGAGAGAGAAACTTGGGGAATGAGAGAGAGAGAGAGACTTGGGGGATGAGAGAGAGAGAGACTTGGGGGATGAGAGAGAGAGAGAGAGACTTGGGGAATGAGAGAGAGAGAGAGAGAGACTTGGGGGATGAGAGAGACTTGGGGAATGAGAGAGAGAGAGACTTGGGGGATGAGAGAGACTCGGGGGATGAGAGAGAGAGACACGGGGGATGAGAGAGAGAGAGACTCGGGGGATGAGAGAGAGAGAGAGACTTGGGCGATGAGAGAGAGACTTGGGGGATGAGAGAGAGAGAGGGAGACTTGGGGGATGAGAGAGAGACATGGGGGATGAGAGAGAGACTTGGGGGATGAGAGAGAGAGAGGGAGACTTGGGGGATGAGAGAGAGAGAGACTTGGGGGATGAGAGAGAGACTTGGGGGATGAGAGAGAGAGAGAGACTTGGGGGATGAGAGAGAGAGAGGGAGACTTGGGGGATGAGAGAGAGAGAGATTCGGGGGATGAGAGAGAGAGAGATTCGGGGGATGAGAGAGAGAGAGAGACTTGGGGGATGAGGGGGATGAGAGAGAGAGAGAGAGAGACGAGGGGGATGAGAGAGAGAGAGAGAGAGACTCTGCGGATATGAGAGAGAGAGAGACTTGGGGATGAGAGAGAGGGAGAGACTTGGGGGATGAGAGAGAGAGGGAGAGACTTGGGGGATGAGAGAGAGAGAAAGAGACTTGGGGGATGAGAGAGAGAGAAAGAGACTTGGGGGATGAGAGTGAGAGAGAGAGACTTGGGGGATGAGAGAGAGAGAGACTTGGGGGATGAGAGAGAGAGAAAGACTTGGGGGATGAGAGAGAGAGAAAGACTTGGGGGATGAGAGAGAGAGAAAGACTTGGGGGATGAGAGAGAGAGAAAGACTTGGGGGATGAGAGAGAGAGAGAGAGACTTGGGGGATGAGAGAGAGAGACTTGGGGGATGAGAGAGAGAGAGACTTGGGGGATGAGAGAGACAGAGAGAGACTTGGGGGATGAGAGAGAGAGAGACTTGGGGGATGAGAGAGAGAGAAAGACTTGGGGGATGAGAGAGAGAGAAAGACTTGGGGGATGAGAGAGAGAGAAAGACTTGGGGGATGAGAGAGAGAGAGAGACTTGGGGGATGAGAGAGAGAGAGAGACTTGGGGATGAGAGAGAGACTTGGGGGATGAGAGAGAGAGAGACACGAGGGGGATGAGTGAGAGAGAGAGAGACTTGAGGGATGAGAGAGAGGGGGGAGAGAGAGACTTGGGGGATGAGAGAGAGAGACTTGGGGGATGAGAGAGAGAGACTTGGGGGATGAGAGAGAGACTTGGGGATGAGAGAGAGAAGGGAGACTTGGGGGATGAGAGAGAGAGACTCGGGGGATGAGAGAGAGAGAGAGAGAGACTCTGGGGATGAGAGAGAGACAGAGACTCGGGGGATGAGAGAGAGAGAGAGAGAGAGACTCGGGATGAGAGAGAGAGAGAGACACTCGGGGGATGAGAGAGAGAGAGAGACACTCGGGGGATGAGAGAGAGACTCGGGGGATGAGAGAGAGACTCGGGGGATGAGAGAGAGAGAGAGAGAGACTTGGGGGATGAGAGAGAGAGAGAGAGACTTGGGGGATGAGAGAGAGAGACTTGGGGGATGAGAAAGAGAGAGAGATAGACTTGGGGGATGAGAAAGAGAGAGAGAGAGACTTGGGGGATGAGAGAGAGACTTGGGGGATGAGAGAGAGAGAGACACGAGGGGGATGAGAGAGAGAGAGAGAGACTTGAGGGATGAGAGAGAGAGAGAGAGAGAGACACGGGGGATGAGAGAGAGAGACACGGGAGATGAGAGAGAGAGACTTGGGGGATGAGAGAGAGATTTGGGGGATGAGAGAGAGAGAGAGAGACTTGGGGGAGGAGAGAGAGAGAGAGAGACTTGGGGGATGAGAGAGAGAGAGAGACTTGGGGGATGAGAGAGAGAGAGAGACTTGGGGGATGAGAGAGAGAGAGAGAGACTTGGGGGATGAGAGAGAGAGAGAGAGACTTGGGGGATGAGAGAGAGAGAGAGAGACTTGGGGGATGAGAGAGAGAGAGAGAGACTTGGGGGATGAGAGAGAGAGAGAAACTTGGGGAATGAGAGAGAGAGAGAGAGACTTGGGGAATGAGAGAGAGAGAGACTTGGGGAATGAGAGAGAGAGAGACTTGGGGGATGAGAGAGAGACTTGGGGGTTGAGAGAGAGAGAGAGAGAGACTTGGGGGATGAGAGAGAGAGAGAGACTTGGGGAATGAGAGAGAGAAAGCGAGAGACTTGGGGGATGAGAGAGAGAGACTTGGGGGATGAGAGAGAGAGAGACTTGGGGGATGAGAGAGAGAGAGAGAGAATTGGGGGATATGAGAGAGAGAGAGACTTGGGGGATATGAGAGAGAGAGAGACTTGGGGGATATGAGAGAAAGAGAGACTTGGGGGATATGAGAGAGAGAGAGACTTGGGGGATATGCGAGAGAGAGAGACTTGGGGGATGAGAGAGAGAGAGAGACTTGGGGGATGAGAGCGAGAGAGACACGAGGGGGATGAGAGAGAGAGAGAGAGACACGAGGGGGATGAGCGAGAGAGAGAGAGAGTGACATGAGAGAGAGGGGGGAGAGAGAGACTCGGGGGATGAGAGAGATACACGGGGGATGAGAGAGAGAGAGACTCGGGGGATGAGAGAGAGAGAGAAAGAGAGACTTGGGGGATGAGATAGAGAGAGAGAGACTCGGGGGATGAGAGAGAGAGACTCGGGGGATGAGAGAGAGAGAGAGAGACTCGGGGGATGAGAGAGAGAGAGAGAGAGACTCGGGGGATGAGAGAGAGAGACTCGGGGGATGAGAGAGAGAGAGAGACTCGGGGGATGAGAGAGAGAGAGAGAGACTCGGGGGATGAGAGAGAGAGAGAGAGACTCGGGGGATGAGAGAGAGAGAGAGAGACTCGGGGGATGAGAGAGAGAGAGAGAGACTCGGGGGATGAGAGAGAGAGAGAGAGACTCGGGGGATGAGAGAGAGAGAGAGAGACTCGGGGGATGAGAGAGAGAGAGAGAGACTCCGGGGATGAGAGAGAGAGAGAGAGACTCCGGGGATGAGAGAGAGAGAGAGAGAGACTTGGGGGATGAGAGAGAGAGAGAAAGACTCGGGGGATGAGAGAGAGAGAGAGAGACTCGGGGGGTGAGAGAGAGAGAGAGAGACTCGGGGAATGAGAGAGAGAGAGAGAGAGAGACTCGGGGGATGAGAGAGAGAGAGAGACTCGGGGGATGAGAGAGAGAGAGAGACTCGGGAGATGAGCGAGAGAGAGAGAGACTCGGGGGATGAGAGAGAGAGAGAGACTCCGGGGATGAGAGAGAGAGAGAGACTCCGGGGAGGAGAGAGAGAGAGACTTGGGGGATGAGAGAGAGAGAGAGAGACTTGGGGGATGAGAGAGAGAGAGAGAGAGAGAGACTTGGGGGATGAGAGAGAGAGAGAGAGAGTTGCGGGATGGGGATGAGAGAGAGAGAGAGAGAGTTGCGGGATGGGGATGAGAGAGAGAGAGAGAGACTTGCGGGATGAGAAAGAGAGAGACAGACTTGAGGGATGAGAAAGAGAGAGACAGACTTGGGGGATGAGAAAGAGAGAGAGAGAGACTTGGGGGATGAGAAAGAGAGAGAGAGAGACTTGGGGGATGAGAGAGAGAGAGACACGAGGGGGATGAGAGAGAGAGAGAGAGACTTGAGGGATGAGAGAGAGGGGGGAGAGAGAGACTTGGGGGATGAGAGAGAGAGACTTGGGGGATGAGAGAGAGACTTGGGGGATGAGAGAGAAAGAGAGAGACTCTGGGGATGAGAGAGAGACAGAGACTCTGGGGATGAGAGAGAGACAGAGACTCGGGGGATGAGAGAGAGAGAGACTTGGGGGATGAGAGAGAGGGAGAGACTTGGGGGATGAGCGAGAGGGAGAGACTTGGGGGATGAGAGAGAGAGAGAGAGAGAGACTTGGGGGATGAGAGAGACTTGGGGGATGAGAGAGAGAGAGAGAGACTTGGGGGATGAGAGAGAGAGACTTGGGGGATGAGAGAGAGAGAAAGACTTGGGGGATGAGAGAGAGAGAAAGACTTGGGGGATGAGAGAGGGAGAGACTTGGGGGATGAGAGATAGTGAGAGAGACTTGGGGGATGAGAGAGAGAGAGAGACTTGGGGGATGAGAGAGAGAGAGAGAGACTTGGGGGATGAGAGAGAGAGAGAGAGACTTGGGGGATGAGAGAGAGAGAGACTTGGGGGAAGTGAGAGAGAGATACTTGGGGGATGAGAGAGAGAGACTTGGGGGATGAGAGAGAGAGAGAGACTTGGGGGATGAGAGAGAGAGAGAGACTTGGGGGATGAGAGAGAGAGAGAGACTTGGGGGATGAGAGAGAGAGAGAGACTTGGGGGATGAGAGAGAGAGAGAGACTTGGGGGATGAGAGAGAGAGACTAGGGGGATGAGAGAGAGACAGAGACTCTGGGGATATGAGAGAGAGAGAGACTTGGGGATGAGAGAGAGACTTGGGGGATGAGAGAGAGGGAGAGACTTGGGGGATGAGAGAGAGTGAGAGAGACTTGGGGGATGAGAGAGAGAGAGAGAGAGACTTGGGGGATGAGAGAGAGAGAGACTTGGGGGATGAGAGAGAGAGAGAGAGACTTGGGGGATGAGAGAGAGAGAGAGACTTGGGGGATGAGAGAGAGAGACTAGGGGGATGAGAGAGAGACAGAGACTCTGGGGATATGAGAGAGAGAGAGACTTGGGGATGAGAGAGAGACTTGGGGGATGAGAGAGAGGGAGAGACTTGGGGGATGAGAGAGAGTGAGAGAGACTTGGGGGATGAGAGAGAGAGAGAGAGAGACTTGGGGGATGAGAGAGAGAGAGACTTGGGGGATGAGAGAGAGAGAGACTTGGGGGATGAGAGAGAGAGAGACTTGGGGGATGAGAGAGAGAGAGACTTGGGGGATGAGAGAGAGAGAAAGACTTGGGGGATGAGAGAGAGAGAGAGACTTGGGGGATGAGATAGAGAGAGAGACTTGGGGGATGAGAGAGACTTGGGGGATGACAGAGAGAGAGAGAGACTTGGGGGATGAGAGAGACTTGGGGAATGAGAGAGAGAGAGACTTGGGGAATGAGAGAGAGAGAGACTTGGGGGATGAGAGAGACTTGGGGGATGAGAGAGAGAGAGAGACTCGGGATGAGAGAGAGAGAGCGGGGGATGAGAGCGAGAGAGAGAGACTCGGGATGAGAGAGAGAGCGGGGGATGAGAGCGGCGGATGAGAGAGAGAGAGAACGGGGGATGAGAGAGAGAGAGCGGGGGATGGGACAGAGAGAGAAGCGAGACGGTGGATGAGAGAGAGAGAGAGAGACTTTGGGGATGAGGGAGAGAGACTTGGGGGATATGAGAGAGAGTGAGACTTGGGGGATAAGAGAGAGAGAGAGACACGGGGGATGAGAGAGAGAGAGACTCGGGGGATGAGAGAGAGAGAGAGAGACTCGGGTGATGAGAGAGAGAGAGAGAGACTCGGGTGATGAGAGAGAAAGAGAGAGACTCGGGGGATGAGAGAGAGAGAGAGAGAGACTCGGGATGAGAGAGAGAGAGACTCGGGGGATGAGAGAGAGACTCGGGGGATGAGAGAGAGACTCGGGGGATGAGAGAGAGAGAGAGAGACTTGGGGGATGAGATAGAGAGAGAGAGACTTGGGGGATGAGAGCGAGAGAGAGAGACTTGGGGGATGAGAGAGAGAGACTTGGGGGATGAGAAAGAGAGAGAGAGAGACTTGGGGGATGAGAAAGAGAGAGAGAGAGACTTGGGGGATGAGAAAGAGAGAGAGAGAGACTTGGGGGATATGAGAGAGAGAGAGAGACTTGGGGGATGAGAGAGAGACTTGGGGGATGAGAGAGAGAGAGACACGAGGGGGATGAGAGAGAGAGAGAGAGAGAGACACGGGGGATGAGAGAGAGAGACACGGGAGATGAGAGAGAGAGACTTGGGGGATGAGAGAGAGATTTGGGGGATGAGAGAGAGAGAGAGAGACTTGGGGGATGAGAGAGAGAGAGAGAGACTTGGGGGATGAGAGAGAGAGAGAGAGACTTGGGGGATGAGAGAGAGCGAGAGAGAGACTTGGGGGATGAGAGAGAGAGAGAAACTTGGGGAATGAGAGAGAGAGAGAGACTTGGAGGATGAGAGAGAGAGAGACTTGGGGAATGAGAGAGAGAGAGAGACTTGGGGGATGAGAAAGACTTGGGGAATGAGAGAGAGAGAGACTTGGGGAATGAGAGAGACTTGGGGGATGAGAGAGACTCGGGGGATGAGAGAGAGAGAGAGACTCGGGATGAGAGAGAGAGCGGGGGATGAGAGCGAGAGAGAGAGACTCGGGATGAGAGAGACTTGGGGGATGAGAGAGAGAGAGAGAGAGAGACTTGGGCGTTGAGAGAGAGATAGAGACTTGGGGGATGAGAGAGAGAGAGAAACTTGGGGAATGAGAGAGAGAGAGAGACTTGGGGGATGAGAGAGAGAGAGACTTGGGGGATGAGAGAGAGAGAGACTTGGGGAATGAGAGAGAGAGAGAGAGAGACTTGGGGGATGAGAGAGACTTGGGGAATGAGAGAGAGAGAGACTTGGGGGATGAGAGAGACTCGGGGGATGAGAGAGACTCGGGGGATGAGAGAGAGAGACACGGGGGATGAGAGAGAGAGAGACTCGGGGGATGAGAGAGAGAGAGAGACTTGGGCGATGAGAGAGAGACTTGGGGGATGAGAGAGAGAGAGGGAGACTTGGGGGATGAGAGAGAGACATGGGGGATGAGAGAGAGACTTGGGGGATGAGAGAGAGAGAGGGAGACTTGGGGGATGAGAGAGAGAGAGACTTGGGGGATGAGAGAGAGACTTGGGGGATGAGAGAGAGAGAGAGACTTGGGGGATGAGAGAGAGAGAGGGAGACTTGGGGGATGAGAGAGAGAGAGATTCGGGGGATGAGAGAGAGAGAGATTCGGGGGATGAGAGAGAGAGAGAGACTTGGGGGATGAGGGGGATGAGAGAGAGAGAGAGAGACGAGGGGGATGAGAGAGAGAGAGAGAGAGACTCTGCGGATATGAGAGAGAGAGAGACTTGGGGATGAGAGAGAGGGAGAGACTTGGGGGATGAGAGAGAGAGGGAGAGACTTGGGGGATGAGAGAGAGAGAAAGAGACTTGGGGGATGAGAGAGAGAGAAAGAGACTTGGGGGATGAGAGTGAGAGAGAGAGACTTGGGGGATGAGAGAGAGAGAGAGAGACTTGGGGGATGAGAGAGAGAGAAAGACTTGGGGGATGAGAGAGAGAGAAAGACTTGGGGGATGAGAGAGAGAGAAAGACTTGGGGGATGAGAGAGAGAGAGAGAGACTTGGGGGATGAGAGAGAGAGACTTGGGGGATGAGAGAGAGAGAGACTTGGGGGATGAGAGAGAGAGAGACTTGGGGGATGAGAGAGAGAGAAAGACTTGGGGGATGAGAGAGAGAGAAAGACTTGGGGGATGAGAGAGAGAGAAAGACTTGGGGGATGAGAGAGAGAGAGAGACTTGGGGGATGAGAGAGAGAGAGAGACTTGGGGATGAGAGAGAGACTTGGGGGATGAGAGAGAGAGAGACACGAGGGGGATGAGTGAGAGAGAGAGAGACTTGAGGGATGAGAGAGAGGGGGGAGAGAGAGACTTGGGGGATGAGAGAGAGAGACTTGGGGGATGAGAGAGAGAGACTTGGGGGATGAGAGAGAGACTTGGGGATGAGAGAGAGAAGGGAGACTTGGGGGATGAGAGAGAGAGACTCGGGGGATGAGAGAGAGAGAGAGAGAGACTCTGGGGATGAGAGAGAGACAGAGACTCGGGGGATGAGAGAGAGAGAGAGAGAGAGACTCGGGATGAGAGAGAGAGAGAGACACTCGGGGGATGAGAGAGAGAGAGAGACACTCGGGGGATGAGAGAGAGACTCGGGGGATGAGAGAGAGACTCGGGGGATGAGAGAGAGAGAGAGAGACTTGGGGGATGAGAGAGAGAGAGAGAGACTTGGGGGATGAGAGAGAGAGACTTGGGGGATGAGAAAGAGAGAGAGATAGACTTGGGGGATGAGAAAGAGAGAGAGAGAGACTTGGGGGATGAGAGAGAGACTTGGGGGATGAGAGAGAGAGAGAGACTTGGGGGATGAGAGAGAGAGACTTGGGGGATGAGAGAGAGAGAGAGAGACTTGGGGGATGAGAGAGAGAGAGAGAGACTTGGGGGATGAGAGAGAGAGAGAGAGACTTGGGGGATGAGAGAGAGAGAGAGAGACTTGGGGGATGAGAGAGAGAGAGAAACTTGGGGAATGAGAGAGAGAGAGAGAGACTTGGGGGATGAGAGAGAGAGAGACTTGGGGAATGAGAGAGAGAGAGACTTGGGGGATGAGAGAGAGACTTGGGGGTTGAGAGAGAGAGAGAGAGAGACTTGGGGGATGAGAGAGAGAGAGAGACTTGGGGAATGAGAGAGAGAAAGCGAGAGACTTGGGGGATGAGAGAGAGAGACTTGGGGGATGAGAGAGAGAGAGACTTGGGGGATGAGAGAGAGAGAGAGAGAATTGGGGGATATGAGAGAGAGAGAGACTTGGGGGATATGAGAGAGAGAGAGACTTGGGGGATATGAGAGAAAGAGAGACTTGGGGGATATGAGAGAGAGAGAGACTTGGGGGATATGCGAGAGAGAGAGACTTGGGGGATGAGAGAGAGAGAGAGACTTGGGGGATGAGAGCGAGAGAGACACGAGGGGGATGAGAGAGAGAGAGAGAGACACGAGGGGGATGAGCGAGAGAGAGAGAGAGTGACATGAGAGAGAGGGGGGAGAGAGAGACTCGGGGGATGAGAGAGATACACGGGGGATGAGAGAGAGAGAGACTCGGGGGATGAGAGAGAGAGAGAAAGAGAGACTTGGGGGATGAGAGAGAGAGAAAGAGAGACTTGGGGGATGAGATAGAGAGAGAGAGACTCGGGGGATGAGAGAGAGAGACTCGGGGGATGAGAGAGAGAGAGAGAGACTCGGGGGATGAGAGAGAGAGAGAGAGACTCGGGGGATGAGAGAGAGAGACTCGGGGGATGAGAGAGAGAGAGAGAGACTCGGGGGATGAGAGAGAGAGAGAGAGACTCGGGGGATGAGAGAGAGAGAGAGAGACTCGGGGGATGAGAGAGAGAGAGAGAGACTCGGGGGATGAGAGAGAGAGAGAGAGACTCCGGGGATGAGAGAGAGAGAGAGAGACTCCGGGGATGAGAGAGAGAGAGAGAGAGAGACTTGGGGGATGAGAGAGAGAGAGAAAGACTCGGGGGATGAGAGAGAGAGAGAGAGACTCGGGGGGTGAGAGAGAGAGAGAGAGACTCGGGGAATGAGAGAGAGAGAGAGACTCGGGGGATGAGAGAGAGAGAGAGACTCGGGGGATGAGAGAGAGAGAGAGACTCGGGGAATGAGAGAGAGAGAGAGACTCGGGGGATGAGCGAGAGAGAGAGAGACTCGGGGGATGAGAGAGAGAGAGAGACTCCGGGGATGAGAGAGAGAGAGAGACTCCGGGGAGGAGAGAGAGAGAGACTTGGGGGATGAGAGAGAGAGAGAGAGACTTGGGGGATGAGAGAGAGAGAGAGAGAGAGAGACTTGGGGGATGAGAGAGAGAGAGAGAGAGTTGCGGGATGGGGATGAGAGAGAGAGAGAGAGAGTTGCGGGATGGGGATGAGAGAGAGAGAGAGAGACTTGCGGGATGAGAAAGAGAGAGACAGACTTGAGGGATGAGAAAGAGAGAGACAGACTTGGGGGATGAGAAAGAGAGAGACAGACTTGGGGGATGAGAAAGAGAGAGAGAGAGACTTGGGGGATGAGAAAGAGAGAGAGAGAGACTTGGGGGATGAGAGAGAGAGAGACACGAGGGGGATGAGAGAGAGAGAGAGAGACTTGAGGGATGAGAGAGAGGGGGGAGAGAGAGACTTGGGGGATGAGAGAGAGAGACTTGGGGGATGAGAGAGAGACTTGGGGGATGAGAGAGAGACAGAGACTCGGGGGATGAGAGAGAAAGAGAGAGACTCTGGGGATGAGAGAGAGACAGAGACTCTGGGGATGAGAGAGAGACAGAGACTCGGGGGATGAGAGAGAGAAAGACTTGGGGGATGAGAGAGAGGGAGAGACTTGGGGGATGAGCGAGAGGGAGAGACTTGGGGGATGAGAGAGAGAGAGAGAGAGAGACTTGGGGGATGAGAGAGACTTGGGGGATGAGAGAGAGAGAGAGAGACTTGGGGGATGAGAGAGAGAGACTTGGGGGATGAGAGAGAGAGAAAGACTTGGGGGATGAGAGAGAGAGAAAGACTTGGGGGATGAGAGAGGGAGAGACTTGGGGGATGAGAGATAGTGAGAGAGACTTGGGGGATGAGAGAGAGAGAGAGACTTGGGGGATGAGAGAGAGAGAGAGAGACTTGGGGGATGAGAGAGAGAGAGAGAGACTTGGGGGATGAGAGAGAGAGAGAGAGACTTGGGGGATGAGAGAGAGAGAGACTTGGGGGAAGTGAGAGAGAGATACTTGGGGGATGAGAGAGAGAGACTTGGGGGATGAGAGAGAGAGAGAGACTTGGGGGATGAGAGAGAGAGAGAGACTTGGGGGATGAGAGAGAGAGAGAGACTTGGGGGATGAGAGAGAGAGAGAGACTTGGGGGATGAGAGAGAGAGAGAGACTTGGGGGATGAGAGAGAGAGACTAGGGGGATGAGAGAGAGACAGAGACTCTGGGGATATGAGAGAGAGAGAGACTTGGGGATGAGAGAGAGACTTGGGGGATGAGAGAGAGGGAGAGACTTGGGGGATGAGAGAGAGTGAGAGAGACTTGGGGGATGAGAGAGAGAGAGAGAGAGACTTGGGGGATGAGAGAGAGAGAGACTTGGGGGATGAGAGAGAGAGAGACTTGGGGGATGAGAGAGAGAGAGACTTGGGGGATGAGAGAGAGAGAGACTTGGGGGATGAGAGAGAGAGAGACTTGGGGGATGAGAGAGAGAGAAAGACTTGGGGGATGAGAGAGAGAGAGACTTGGGGGATGAGATAGAGAGAGAGACTTGGGGGATGAGAGAGACTTGGGGGATGACAGAGAGAGAGAGAGACTTGGGGGATGAGAGAGAGAGAGAGAGAGAGACTTGGGGGATGAGAGAGAGAGAGACTTGGGGGATGAGAGAGAGAGAGAGACTTGGGGAATGAGAGAGAGAAAGCGAGAGACTTGGGGGATGAGAGAGAGAGACTTGGGGGATGAGAGAGAGAGAGACTTGGGGGATGAGAGAGAGAGAGAGAGAATTGGGGGATATGAGAGAGAGAGAGACTTGGGGGATATGAGAGAGAGAGAGACTTGGGGGATATGAGAGAAAGAGAGACTTGGGGGATATGAGAGAGAGAGAGACTTGGGGGATATGCGAGAGAGAGAGACTTGGGGGATGAGAGAGAGAGAGAGACTTGGGGGATGAGAGCGAGAGAGACACGAGGGGGATGAGAGAGAGAGAGAGAGACACGAGGGGGATGAGCGAGAGAGAGAGAGAGTGACATGAGAGAGAGGGGGGAGAGAGAGACTCGGGGGATGAGAGAGATACACGGGGGATGAGAGAGAGAGAGACTCGGGGGATGAGAGAGAGAGAGAAAGAGAGACTTGGGGGATGAGATAGAGAGAGAGAGACTCGGGGGATGAGAGAGAGAGACTCGGGGGATGAGAGAGAGAGAGAGAGACTCGGGGGATGAGAGAGAGAGACTCGGGGGATGAGAGAGAGAGAGAGAGACTCGGGGGATGAGAGAGAGAGAGAGAGACTCGGGGGATGAGAGAGAGAGAGAGAGACTCGGGGGATGAGAGAGAGAGAGAGAGACTCGGGGGATGAGAGAGAGAGAGAGAGACTCGGGGGATGAGAGAGAGAGAGAGAGACTCCGGGGATGAGAGAGAGAGAGAGAGACTCCGGGGATGAGAGAGAGAGAGACTTGGGGGATGAGAGAGAGAGAGAAAGACTCGGGGGATGAGAGAGAGAGAGAAAGACTCGGGGGATGAGAGAGAGAGAGAGAGACTCAGGGGGTGAGAGAGAGAGAGAGAGACTCGGGGAATGAGAGAGAGAGAGAGAGAGAGAGAGAGACTCGGGGGATGAGAGAGAGAGAGAGACTCGGGGGATGAGAGAGAGAGAGAGACTCGGGGGATGAGCGAGAGAGAGAGAGACTCGGGGGATGAGAGAGAGAGAGAGACTCCGGGGATGAGAGAGAGAGAGAGACTCCGGGGAGGAGAGAGAGAGAGACTTGGGGGATGAGAGAGAGAGAGAGAGACTTGGGGGATGAGAGAGAGAGAGAGAGAGAGAGACTTGGGGGATGAGAGAGAGAGAGAGAGAGTTGCGGGATGGGGATGAGAGAGAGAGAGAGAGAGTTGCGGGATGGGGATGAGAGAGAGAGAGAGAGACTTGCGGGATGAGAAAGAGAGAGACAGACTTGAGGGATGAGAAAGAGAGAGACAGACTTGGGGGATGAGAAAGAGAGAGAGAGAGACTTGGGGGATGAGAAAGAGAGAGAGAGAGACTTGGGGGATGAGAGAGAGAGAGACACGAGGGGGATGAGAGAGAGAGAGAGAGACTTGAGGGATGAGAGAGAGGGGGGAGAGAGAGACTTGGGGGATGAGAGAGAGAGACTTGGGGGATGAGAGAGAGACTTGGGGGATGAGAGAGAGACAGAGACTCGGGGGATGAGAGAGAAAGAGAGAGACTCTGGGGATGAGAGAGAGACAGAGACTCTGGGGATGAGAGAGAGACAGAGACTCGGGGGATGAGAGAGAGAGACTTGGGGGATGAGAGAGAGACTTGGGGGATGAGAGAGAGACAGAGACTCGGGGGATGAGAGAGAAAGAGAGAGACTCTGGGGATGAGAGAGAGACAGAGACTCTGGGGATGAGAGAGAGACAGAGACTCGGGGGATGAGAGAGAGAGAGACTTGGGGGATGAGAGAGAGGGAGAGACTTGGGGGATGAGCGAGAGGGAGAGACTTGGGGGATGAGAGAGAGAGAGAGAGAGAGACTTGGGGGATGAGAGAGACTTGGGGGATGAGAGAGAGAGAGAGAGACTTGGGGGATGAGAGAGAGAGACTTGGGGGATGAGAGAGAGAGAAAGACTTGGGGGATGAGAGAGAGAGAAAGACTTGGGGGATGAGAGAGGGAGAGACTTGGGGGATGAGAGATAGTGAGAGAGACTTGGGGGATGAGAGAGAGAGAGAGACTTGGGGGATGAGAGAGAGAGAGAGAGACTTGTGGGATGAGAGAGAGAGAGAGAGACTTGGGGGATGAGAGAGAGAGAGAGAGACTTGGGGGATGAGAGAGAGAGAGACTTGGGGGAAGTGAGAGAGAGATACTTGGGGGATGAGAGAGAGAGACTTGGGGGATGAGAGAGAGAGAGAGACTTGGGGGATGAGAGAGAGAGAGAGACTTGGGGGATGAGAGAGAGAGAGAGACTTGGGGGATGAGAGAGAGAGAGAGAGACTTGGGGGATGAGAGAGAGAGACTAGGGGGATGAGAGAGAGAGAGACTTGGGGGATGAGATAGAGAGAGAGACTTGGGGGATGAGAGAGACTTGGGGGATGACAGAGAGAGAGAGAGACTTGGGGGATGAGAGAGAGAGAGAGAGAGAGACTTGGGGGATGAGAGAGAGAGAGACTTGGGGGATGAGAGAGAGAGAGAGATTCGGGGGATGAGAGAGAGAGAGATTCGGGGGATGAGAGAGAGAGAGAGACTTGGGGGATGAGAGAGAGACGAGGGGGATGAGTGAGAGAGAGAGAGAGACTAGGGGGATGAGTGAGAGAGAGAGAGAGACTAGGAGGATGAGAGAGACAGAGAGAGACTCTGGGAATGAGAGAGAGACAGAGACTCGGGGGATGAGAGAGAGAGAGAGACTCTGCGGATATGAGAGAGAGAGAGACTTGGGGATGAGAGAGAGGGAGAGACTTGGGGGATGAGAGAGAGAGAAAGAGACTTGGGGGATGAGAGTGAGAGAGAGAGATTTGGGGGATGAGAGAGGGGGAGAGAGACTTGGGGGATGAGAGAGAGAGAGACTTGGGGGATGAGAGAGAGAGAGAGACTTGGGGGATGAGAGAGAGTGAGAGAGACTTGGGGGATGAGAGAGAGAGAGAGAGAGAGACTTGGGGGATGAGAGAGAGAGAGACTTGGGGGATGAGAGAGAGAGAAAGACTTGGGGGATGAGAGAGAGAGAAAGACTTGGGGGATGAGAGAGAGAGAAAGACTTGGGGGATGAGAGAGAGAGACTTGGGGGATGAGAGAGAGAGAGAGACTTGGGGATGAGAGAGAGAGAGAGACTTGGGGATGAGAGAGAGAGAGAGAGAGACTTGGGGGATGAGAGAGAGAGAGAGAGACTTGGGGGATGAGAGAGAGAGAGAGAGACTTGGGGGATGAGAGAGAGAGAGAGAGAGAGACTTGGGGGATGAGAGAGAGAGAGAGACTTGGGGGATATGAGAGAGAGAGAGAGAGACTTGGGGGATGAGAGAGAGAGAGAGACTCGGGGGATGAGAGAGAGAGAGAGAGAGACTCGGGGGATGACAGAGAGAGAGAGAGACTCGGGGGATGAGAGAGAGAGAGAGAGACTTGGGGGATGAGAGAGAGAGAGAGAGAGAGAGAGACTTGGGGGATGAGAGAGAGAGAGAGAGACTTGGGGGATGAGAGAGAGAGAGAGAGACTTGGGGGATGAGAGAGAGAGAGAGAGACTTGGGGGATGAGAGAGAGAGAGAGAGACTTGGGGGATGAGAGAGAGAGAGAGAGACTTGGGGGATGAGAGAGAGAGAGAGAGACTTGGGGGATGAGAGAGAGAGAGAGAGACTTGGGGGATGAGAGAGAGAGAGAGAGACTTGGGGGATGAGAGAGAGAGAGAGACTTGGGGGATGAGAGAGAGAGAGAGACTTGGGGGATGAGAGAGAGAGACTTGGGGGATGAGAGAGAGAGACTTGGGGGATGAGAGAGAGAGACTTGGGGATGAGAGAGAGAGACTTGGGGGATGAGAGAGAGAGACTTGGGGGATGAGAGAGAGAGACTTGGGGGACATGAGAGAGAGACTTGGGGGATATGAGAGAGAGAGACAGAGACTTGGGGGATGAGAGAGAGAGAGAGAGACTTGGGGGATGAGAGAGAGACTTGGGGGATGAGAGAGAGAGAGACACGAGGGGGATGAGAGAGAGAGAGAGAGAGACTTGAGGGATGAGAGAGAGGGGGGAGAGAGAGACACGGGGGATGAGAGAGAGCGAGCGACACGGGGGATGAGAGAGAGAGAGACACGGGAGATGAGAGAGAGAGACTTGGGGGATGAGAGAGAGAGACTTGGGGGATGGCAGAAAGACTTGGGGATGAGAGAGAGAAGAGAGACTTGGGGGATGAGAGAGAGAGAGAGACTAATGGGATGAGAGAGAGAGAGAGACTAGGGGGATGAGAGAGAGACAGAGACTCGGGGGATATGAGAGAGAGAGAGACTTGGGGGATGAGAGAGAGAGAGACTTGGGGGATATGAGAGAGAGAGAGACTTGGGGGATGAGAGAGAGAGAGAGAGACTTGGGGGATGAGAGAGAGAGAGAGACTTGGGGGATGAGAGAGAGAGAGAGACTTGGGGGATGAGAGAGAGTGACAGACTTGGGGGATGAGAGAGAGAGAGAGAGACTTGGGGATGAGAGAGAGAGAGAGAGACTTGGGGGATGAGAGAGAGGGAGTGACTTGGGGGATGAGAGAGAGAGGGAGAGACTTGGGGGATGAGAGATAGAGAGAGAGACTTGGGGGATGAGAGAGAGAGAGAGAGATTTGGGGGATGAGAGAGAGACTTGGGGGATGAGAGGGAGAGAGAGACTTGGGGGATGAGAGAGAGAGCGAGAGTGACTTGGGGGATGAGAGAGAGAGCGAGAGAGTCTTGGAGGATGAGAGAGAGACTTGGGGGATGAGAGAGAGAGAGAGACTTGTGGGATGAGAGAGAGAGAGCGACTTGTGGGATGAGAGAGAGAGAGAGACTTGGGGGATGAGAGAGAGAGAGAGAGACTTGGGGGATGAGAGAGAGAAACTAGGGGAATGAGAGAGAGACTAGGGGGATGAGAGAGAGAGAGAGACTAGGGGGGTGAGAGAGAGAGAGAGAGAGAGAGACTAGAGGGATGAGAGAGAGAGAGAGAGACTTGGGGGATGAGAGAGAGAGAGAGAGACTTGGGGGATGAGAGAGAGAGAGAGAGAGACTTGGGGGATGAGAGAGAGAGAGAGAGAGACTTGGGGGATGAGAGAGAGAGAGAGAGACTTGGGGGATGAGAGAGAGAGAGAGAGACTTGGGGGATGAGAGAGAGAGAGAGAGACTTGGGGGATGAGAGAGAGAGAGAGAGACTTGGGGGATGAGAGAGAGAGAGAGAGACTTGGGGGATGAGAGAGAGAGAGAGACTTGGGGGATGAGAGAGAGAGAGAGAGAGAGACTTGGGGGTTGAGAGAGAGAGAGAGAGACTTGGGGGTTGAGAGAGAGAGAGAGAGACTTGGGGGATGAGAGAGAGAGAGAGAGAGACTTGGGGGATGAGAGAGAGAGAGAGACTTGGGGGATATGAGAGAGAGAGAGACTTGGGGGATATGAGAGAGAGAGAGACTTGGGGGATGAGAGAGAGAGAGACTTGGGGGATGAGAGAGAGAGAGACTTGGGGGATGAGAGAGAGCCAGAGACTTGGGGGATATGAGAGAGAGAGAGAGACTTGGGGGATGAGAGAGAGAGAGAAAGACTTGGGGGATGAGAGAGAGAGAGACGGGGGATGAGAGAGAGAGAGACGGGGGATGAGAGAGAGAGAGAGAGACTTGGGGGAAGAGAGAGAGAGACTTGGGGGATGAGAGAGAGAGAGAGACTTGGGGGATGAGAGAGAGAGAGTGACTTGGGGGATGAGAGAGAGAGGGAGAGACTTGGGGGATGAGAGATAGAGAGAGAGACTTGGGGGATGAGAGAGAGAGAGAGAGATTTGGGGGATGAGAGAGAGACTTGGGGGATGAGAGGGAGAGAGAGACTTGGGGGATGAGAGAGAGAGCGAGAGTGACTTGGGGGATGAGAGAGAGAGCGAGAGAGTCTTGGAGGATGAGAGAGAGACTTGGGGGATGAGAGAGAGAGAGAGACTTGTGGGATGAGAGAGAGAGAGCGACTTGTGGGATGAGAGAGAGAGAGAGACTTGGGGGATGAGAGAGAGAGAGAGAGACTTGGGGGATGAGAGAGAGAAACTAGGGGAATGAGAGAGAGACTAGGGGGATGAGAGAGAGAGAGAGACTAGGGGGGTGAGAGAGAGAGAGAGAGAGAGAGACTAGAGGGATGAGAGAGAGAGAGAGAGACTTGGGGGATGAGAGAGAGAGAGAGAGACTTGGGGGATGAGAGAGAGAGAGAGAGAGACTTGGGGGATGAGAGAGAGAGAGAGAGAGACTTGGGGGATGAGAGAGAGAGAGAGAGACTTGGGGGATGAGAGAGAGAGAGAGAGACTTGGGGGATGAGAGAGAGAGAGAGAGACTTGGGGGATGAGAGAGAGAGAGAGAGACTTGGGGGATGAGAGAGAGAGAGAGAGACTTGGGGGATGAGAGAGAGAGAGAGACTTGGGGGATGAGAGAGAGAGAGAGAGAGAGACTTGGGGGTTGAGAGAGAGAGAGAGAGACTTGGGGGTTGAGAGAGAGAGAGAGAGACTTGGGGGATGAGAGAGAGAGAGAGAGAGACTTGGGGGATGAGAGAGAGAGAGAGACTTGGGGGATATGAGAGAGAGAGAGACTTGGGGGATATGAGAGAGAGAGAGACTTGGGGGATGAGAGAGAGAGAGACTTGGGGGATGAGAGAGAGAGAGACTTGGGGGATGAGAGAGAGCCAGAGACTTGGGGGATATGAGAGAGAGAGAGAGACTTGGGGGATGAGAGAGAGAGAGAAAGACTTGGGGGATGAGAGAGAGAGAGACGGGGGATGAGAGAGAGAGAGACGGGGGATGAGAGAGAGAGAGAGAGACTTGGGGGAAGAGAGAGAGAGACTTGGGGGATGAGAGAGAGAGAGAGACTTGGGGGATGAGAGAGAGAGAGAGAGACTTGTGGGATGAGAGAGAGAGAGAGAGACTTGGGGGATGAGAGAGAGAGAGAGAGACCTGGGGCATGAGAGAGAGAGAGAGAGAGACTTGGGGGATGAGAGAGAGAGAGAGAGAGAGAGACTTGGGGGATGAGAGAGAGAAAGACTTGGGGGATGAGAGAGAGAGAGAGAGACTTGGGGGATGCGAGAGAGAGAGAGAGACTTGGGGGATGAGAGAGAGAGAGAGAGAGACTTGGGGGTTGAGAGAGAGAGAGAGAGACTTGGGGGTTGAGAGAGAGAGAGAGAGACTTGGGGGATGAGAGAGAGAGACTTGGGGGATGAGAGAGAGAGAGAGACTTGGGGGATGAGAGAGAGAGACACGAGGGGGATGAGAGAGAGAGAGAGAGACTTGAGGGATGAGAGAGAGGGGGGAGAGAGAGACACGGGGGATGAGAGAGAGCGAGCGACACGGGGGATGAGAGAGAGAGAGACACGGGAGATGAGAGAGAGAGACTTGGGGGATGAGAGAGAGAGACTTGGGGGATGAGAGAGAGAGAGAGAGACTTGGGGGATGAGAGAGAGAGAGAGAGACTTGGGGGATGAGAGAGAGAGACTTGGGGGATGAGAGAGAGAGAGAGAGACTTGGGGGATGAGAGAGAGAGAGAGACTTGGGGGATGAGAGAGAGAGAGAGAGAGAGAGACTTGGGGGATGAGAAAGAGAGAGAGAGAGACTTGGGGGATGAGAGAGAGAGAGAGAGACTTGGGGGATGAGAGAGAGAGAGAGACTTGGGGGATGAGAGAGAGAGACACGAGGGGGATGAGAGAGAGAGAGAGAGACTTGAGGGATGAGAGAGAGGGGGGAGAGAGAGACACGGGGGATGAGAGAGAGCGAGCGACACGGGGGATGAGAGAGAGAGAGACACGGGAGATGAGAGAGAGAGACTTGGGGGATGAGAGAGAGAGACTTGGGGGATGACAGAAAGACTTGGGGATGAGAGAGAGAAGAGAGACTTGGGGGATGAGAGAGAGAGAGAGACTAATGGGATGAGAGAGAGAGAGAGACTAGGGGGATGAGAGAGAGAGAGAGACTTGGGGGATGAGAGAGAGAGAGAGAGACTTGGGGGATGAGAGAGAGGGAGTGACTTGGGGGATGAGAGAGAGAGGGAGAGACTTGGGGGATGAGAGATAGAGAGAGAGACTTGGGGGATGAGAGAGAGAGAGATACTTGGGGGATGAGAGAGAGAGATACTTGGTGGATGAGAGAGAGACTTGGGGGATGAGAGAGAGAGAGAGAGACTTGGGGGATGAGAGAGAGAGAGAGAGACTTGGGGGATGAGAGAGAGAGAGAGAGACTTGGGGGATGAGAGAGAGAGAGAGAGACTTGGGGGATGCGAGAGAGAGAGAGAGACTTGGGGGATGAGAGAGAGAGAGAGAGAGACTTGGGGGTTGAGAGAGAGAGAGAGAGACTTGGGGGATGAGAGAGAGAGACTTGGGGGATGAGAGAGAGAGAGAGACTTGGGGGATGAGAGAGAGAGACTTAGGGGATGAGAGAGAGAGAGAGAGACTTGGGGGATGAGAGAGAGAGACTTGCGGGATGAGAGAGAGAGAGAGAGACTTGGGGGATGAGAGAGAGAGAGAGACTTGGGGGATGAGAGAGAGAGAGAGAGAGAGAGAGAGACTTGGGGGATGAGAAAGAGAGAGAGAGACTTGGGGGATGAGAGAGAGAGACTTGGGGGATGAGAGAGAGAGAGAGACTTGGGGGATGAGAGAGAGAGAGAGACTTGGGGGATGAGAGAGAGAGACACGAGGGGGATGAGAGAGAGAGAGAGAGAGACTTGAGGGATGAGAGAGAGGGGGGAGGGAGAGACACGGGGGATGAGAGAGCGAGCGACACGGGGGATGAGAGAGAGAGAGACACGGGAGATGAGAGAGAGAGACTTGGGGGATGAGAGAGAGAGACTTGGGGGATGAGAGAGAGAGACTTGGGGGATGACAGAAAGACTTGGGGATGAGAGAGAGAAGAGAGACTTGGGGGATGAGAGAGAGAGAGAGACTAATGGGATGAGAGGAGAGAGAGACTAGGGGGATGAGAGAGAGACAGAGACTCGGGGGATATGAGAGAGAGAGAGACTTGGGGGATGAGAGAGAGAGAGACTTGGGGGATATGAGAGAGAGAGAGACTTGGGGGATGAGAGAGAGAGAGAGACTTGGGGGATGAGAGAGAGAGAGAGACTTGGGGGATATGAGAGAGAGAGAGAGACTTGGGGGATGAGAGAGAGAGAGAGAGACTTGGGGGATGAGAGAGAGAGGGAGAGACTTGGGGGATGAGAGATAGAGAGAGAGACTTGGGGGATGAGAGAGAGAGAGATACTTGGGGGATGAGAGAGAGAGATACTTGGGGGATGAGAGAGAGACTTGGGGGATGAGAGAGAGAGAGAGAGATTTGGGGGATGAGAGAGAGACTTGGGGGATGAGAGGGAGAGAGAGACTTGGGGGATGAGAGAGAGAGCGAGAGAGACTTGGGGGATGAGAGAGAGAGCGAGAGAGTCTTGGAGGATGAGAGAGAGACTTGGGGGATGAGAGAGAGAGAGAGACTTGTGGGATGAGAGAGAGAGAGACACTTGGGGGATGAGAGAGAGTGAGAGAGACTTGGGGGCGGCGGGGGGATGAGAGAGAGAGAGAGACTTGGGGGGGGGGGATGAGAGAGAGAGACTTGGGGGACATGAGAGAGAGAGAGAGAGACTTGGGGGATATGAGAGATAGAGACAGAGACTTGGGGGATGAGAGAGAGAGAGAGAGACTTGGGGGATGAGAGAGAGAAACTAGGGGAATGAGAGAGAGACTAGGGGGGTGAGAGAGAGAGAGAGATACTAGAGGGATGAGAGAGAGAGAGAGAGACTTGGGGGATGAGAGAGAGAGAGAGAGACTTGGGGGATGAGAGAGAGAGAGAGTGACTTGGGGGATGAGAGAGAGAGAGAGTGACTTGGGGGATGAGAGAGAGAGAGAGAGACTTGGGGGATGAGAGAGAGAGAGAGAGACTTGGGGGATGAGAGAGAGAGAGAGAGAGACTTGGGGGATGAGAGAGAGAGAGAGAGACTTGGGGGATGAGAGAGAGAGAGAGAGACTTGGGGGATGAGAGAGAGAGAGACTTGGGGGATGAGAGAGAGAGAGAGAGACTTGGGGGATGAGAGAGAGAGAGAGAGACTTGGGGGTTGAGAGAGAGAGACTTGGGGGATGAGAGAGAGAGACTTGGGGGATGAGAGAGAGAGAGAGACTTGGGGGATATGAGAGAGAGAGAGACTTGGGGGATGAGAGAGAGAGAGAGACTTGGGGGATATGAGAGAGAGAGAGAGACTTGGGGGATATGAGAGAGAGAGAGAGAGAGAAAGACTTGGGGGATGAGAGAGAGAGAGACGGGGGATGAGAGAGAGAGAGAGAGAGACTTGGGGGATGAGAGAGAGAGAGAGAGACTTGGGGGATGAGAGAGAGAGAGAGAGACTTGGGATATGAGAGAGAGAGAGAGAGACTTGGGGGATGAGAGAGAGAGAGACTTGGGATATGAGAGAGAGAGAGAGAGACTTGGGGGATGAGAGAGAGAGAGAGAGAGACTTGGGGGATGAGAGAGAGAGAGAGAGACTTGGGGGATGAGAGAGAGAGAGAGAGACCTGGGGCATGAGAGAGAGAGAGAGAGAGACTTGGGGGATGAGAGACTTGGGGGTTGAGATAGAGAGACTTGGGGGATGAGAGAGAGAGAGAGAGAGACTTGGGGGATGAGAGAGAGAGAGAGACTTGGGGGATGAGAGAGAGAGAGAGAGAGACTTGGGGGATATGAGAGAGAGAGAGACTTGGGGGATGAGAGAGAGAGAGAGACTTGGGGGATGAGAGAGAGCGCGAGAGACTTGGGGGATGAGAGAGAGAGAGAGAGAGACTTGGGGGATATGAGAGAGAGAGAGAGACTTGGGGGATGAGAGAGAGAAAGACTTGGGGGATGAGAGAGAGAGAGAGACGGGGGATGAGAGAGAGAGAGAGAGACTTGGGGGATGAGAGAGAGAGAGAGAGACTTGGGGGATGAGAGAGAGAGAGACTTGGGGGATGAGAGAGAGAGAGAGACTTGGGGGATGAGAGAGAGAGAGAGAGAGAGACTTGGGGATGAGAGAGAGACTTGGGGGAAGAGAGAGAGACTTGGGGGAAGAGAGAGAGAGAGACTTGGGGGATGAGAGAGAGAGAGACTTGGGGGATGAGAGAGAGAGAGACTTGGGGGATGAGAGAGAGAGAGAGACTTGGGGGATGAGAGAGAGAGAGAGAGACTTGGGGGATGAGAGAGAGAGAGAGACTTGGGGGATGAGCGAGAGAGAGAGACCTGGGGGATGAGAGAGAGAGAGAGAGACTTGGGGGATGAGAGAGAGAGAGAGAGACTTGGGGGATGAGAGAGAGAGAGAGAGACCTGGGGGATGAGAGAGAGAGAGAGACTTGGGGGATGAGAGAGAGAGAGAGAGAGACTTGTGGGATGAGAGAGAGAGAGAGATTTGGGGGATGAGAGAGAGAGAGAGAGACTTGGGGGATGAGAGAGAGAGAGAGAGAGAGACTTGGGGGTTGAGAGAGAGAGAGAGAGACTTGGGGGATGAGAGAGAGAGAGACTTGGGGGATGAGAGAGAGAGAGACTTGGGGGATGAGAGAGAGAGAGACTTGGGGGATGAGAGAGAGAGAGACTCGGGATGAGAGAGAGTGAGACTCGGGGGATGAGAGAGAGGGAGACTCGGGATGAGAGAGACTCGGGGGATGAGAGAGAGAGAGACTCGGGGGATGAGAGAGAGAGAGAGAGAGAGAGAGAGACTTGGGGGATGAGAGAGAGAGAGACTTTGGGGATGAGAGAGAGAGAGACTCGGGATGAGAGAGAGTGAGACTCGGGGGATGAGAGAGAGGGAGACTCGGGATGAGAGAGACTCGGGGGATGAGAGAGAGAGAGACTCGGGGGATGAGAGAGAGAGAGAGAGAGAGAGAGAGACTCAGGGGATGAGAGAGAGAGTGAGACTTGGGGGATGAGAGAGAGTGAGACTTGGGGGATGAGAGAGAGTGAGACTTGGGGGATGAGAGAGAGGGAGTGACTTGGGGGATGAGAGGGAGAGACTTGGGGGATATGAGAGAGAGAGAGAGAGACTTGGGGGATGAGAGAGAGAGAGAGAGACTTGGGGGATGAGAGAGAGAGAGAGACTTGGGGGATGAGAGAGAGAGAGAGAGACTTGGGGGATGAGAGAGAGAGAGAGAGACTTGGGGGATGAGAGAGAGAGAGAGAGACTTGGGGGATGAGAGAGAGAGAGAGAGACTTGGGGGATGAGAGAGAGAGAGAGACTTGGGGGATGAGAGAGAGAGAGAGAGACTTGGGGGATGAGAGAGAGAGAGAGAGACTTGGGGGATGAGAGAGAGAGAGAGAGACTTGGGGGATGAGAGAGAGAGAGAGAGACTTGGGGGATGAGAGAGAGAGAGAGAGACTTGGGGGATGAGAGAGAGAGAGAGAGACTTGGGGGATGAGAGAGAGAGACTTGGGGGATGAGAGAGAGAGAGAGAGACTTGGGGGATGAGAGAGAGAGAGAGAGACTTGGGGGATGAGAGAGAGAGAGAGAGACTTGGGGGATGAGAGAGAGAGAGAGAGACTTGGGGGATGAGAGAGAGAGAGAGAGACTTGGGGGATGAGAGAGAGAGAGAGAGACTTGGGGGATGAGAGAGAGAGAGAGAGACTTGGGGGATGAGAGAGAGAGAGAGAGACTTGGGGGATGAGAGAGAGAGAGAGAGACTTGGGGGATGAGAGAGAGAGAGAGAGAGAGACTTGGGGGATGAGAGAGAGAGAGACGAGGGGGATGAGAGAGAGAGAGAGAGAGAGAGAGACGAGGGGGATGAGAGAGAGGGGGGAGAGAGAGACACGGGGGATGAGAGAGAGCGAGCGACACGGGGGATGAGAGAGAGAGAGACACGGGAGATGAGAGAGAGAGACTTGGGGGATGAGAGAGAGAGACTTGGGGGATGACAGAAAGACTTGGGGATGAGAGAGAGAAGAGAGACTTGGGGGATGAGAGAGAGAGAGAGACTCGGGGGATATGAGAGAGAGAGAGACTTGGGGGATGAGAGAGAGAGAGACTTGGGGGATATGAGAGAGAGAGAGACTTGGGGGATGAGAGAGAGAGAGAGACTTGGGGGATGAGAGAGAGAGAGAGACTTGGGGGATGAGAGAGAGAGAGAGAGAGACTTGGGGGATGAGAGAGAGGGAGTGACTTGGGGGATGAGAGAGAGAGGGAGAGACTTGGGGGATGAGAGATAGAGAGAGAGACTTGGGGGATGAGAGAGAGAGAGATACTTTGGGGATGAGAGAGAGAGATACTTGGGGGATGAGAGAGAGACTTGGGGGATGAGAGAGAGAGAGAGAGATTTGGGGGATGAGAGAGAGACTTGGGGGATGAGAGGGAGAGAGAGACTTGGGGGATGAGAGAGAGAGCGAGAGAGACTTGGGGGATGAGAGAGAGAGCGAGAGAGTCTTGGAGGATGAGAGAGAGACTTGGGGGATGAGAGAGAGAGAGAGACTTGTGGGATGAGAGAGAGAGAGACACTTGGGGGATGAGAGAGAGTGAGAGAGACTTGGGGGCGGGGGGGGGATGAGAGAGAGAGAGACTTGGGGGGGGGGATGAGAGAGAGAGACTTGGGGGACATGAGAGAGAGAGACTTGGGGGACATGAGAGAGAGAGAGAGAGAGACTTGGGGGATATGAGAGATAGAGACAGAGACTTGGGGGATGAGAGAGAGAGAGAGAGACTTGGGGGATGAGAGAGAGACTTGGGGGATGAGAGAGAGAGAGAGAGACTTGGGGGATGAGAGAGAGAAACTAGGGGAATGAGAGAGAGACTAGGGGGATGAGAGAGAGAGAGAGACTAGGGGGGTGAGAGAGAGAGAGAGAGACTAGAGGGATGAGAGAGAGACTTGGGGGATGAGAGAGAGAGAGAGAGAGACTTGGGGGATGAGAGAGAGAGAGAGTGACTTGGGGGATGAGAGAGAGAGAGAGAGACTTGGGGGATGAGAGAGAGAGAGAGAGACTTGGGGGATGAGAGAGAGAGAGAGAGAGACTTGGGGGATGAGAGAGAGAGAGAGAGAGAGACTTGGGGGATGAGAGAGAGAGAGAGAGAGACTTGGGGGATGAGAGAGAGAGAGAGAGACTTGGGGGTTGAGAGAGAGAGAGAGAGACTTGGGGGATGAGAGAGAGACTTGGGGGATGAGAGAGAGAGAGAGACTTGGGGGATATGAGAGAGAGAGAGACTTGGGGGATATGAGAGAGAGAGAGACTTGGGGGATGAGAGAGAGAGAGAAAGACTTGGGGGATGAGAGAGAGAGAGACGGGGGATGAGAGAGAGAGAGAGAGACTTGGGGGATATGAGAGAGAGAGAGAGACTTGGGGGTTGAGAGAGAGAGAGACTTGGGGGATGAGAGAGAGAGAGAGAGAGACTTGGGGGATGAGAGAGAGAGAGAGACTTGGGGGATATGAGAGAGAGAGAGACTTGGGGGATGAGAGAGAGAGAGAGACTTGGGGGATGAGAGAGAGAGACTTGGGGGATGAGAGAGAGAGAGAGAGAGACTTGGGGGATATGAGAGAGAGAGAGAGACTTGGGGGATATGAGAGAGAGAGAGAGACTTGGGGGATGAGAGAGAGAAAGACTTGGGGGATGAGAGAGAGAGAGACGGGGTATGAGAAAGAGAGAGAGAGACTTGGGGGATGAGAGAGAGAGAGAGAGACTTGGGGGATGAGAGAGAGAGAGAGAGAGACTTGGGGGATGAGAGAGAGAGAGAGAGAGACTTGGGGGATGAGAGAGAGAGAGAGAGACTTGGGGGATATGAGAGAGAGAGAGAGAGACTTGGGGGATGAGAGAGAGAGAGAGAGAGACTTGGGGGATGAGAGAGAGAGAGAGACTTGGGGGATGAGAGAGAGAGAGAGAGACTTGGGGGATGAGAGAGAGAGAGAGAGAGAGAGACTTGGGGAATGAGAGAGAGAGAGAGACACGAGAGGGATGAGAGAGAGAGAGACTTGAGGGATGAGAGAGAGGGGGGAGAGAGAGACTCGGGGGATGAGAGAGAGAGAGAGAGACTAGGGGATGAGAGAGAGACTTGGGGGATGAGAGAGAGAGAGACTTGGGGGATGAGAGAGAGACTTGGGGGAAGAGAGAGAGAGAGACTTGGGGGATGAGAGAGAGAGAGACTTGGGGGATGAGAGAGAGAGAGACTTGGGGGATGAGAGAGAGAGAGAGACTTGGGGGATGAGAGAGAGAGAGAGACTTGGGGGATGAGAGAGAGAGAGAGACTTGGCGGATGAGCGAGAGAGAGAGACCTGGGGGATGAGAGAGAGAGAGAGAGAGACTTGTGGGATGAGAGAGAGAGAGAGATTTGGGGGATGAGAGAGAGAGAGACTTGGGGGATGAGAGAGAGAGAGACTTGGGGGATGAGAGAGAGAGAGACTTGGGGGATGAGAGAGAGAGAGACTTGGGGGATGAGAGAGAGAGAGACTTGGTGGATGAGAGAGAGACTTGGGGGATGAGAGAGAGAGAGACTCGGGATGAGAGAGAGTGAGACTCGGGGGATGAGAGAGAGGGAGACTCGGGATGAGAGAGACTCGGGGGATGAGAGAGAGAGAGACTCGGGGGATGAGAGAGAGAGAGAGAGAGAGAGAGAGACTTGGGGGATGAGAGAGAGAGAGACTCGGGGGATGAGAGAGAGAGAGACTCGGGGGATGAGAGAGAGAGAGACTCGGGGGATGAGAGAGAGAGAGAGAGAGACTCAGGGGATGAGAGAGAGAGTGAGACTTGGGGGATGAGAGAGAGTGAGACTTGGGGGATGAGAGAGAGTGAGACTTGGGGGATGAGAGAGAGGGAGTGACTTGGGGGATGAGAGGGAGAGACTTGGGGGATATGAGAGAGAGAGAGAGAGACTTGGGGGATGAGAGAGAGAGAGAGAGACTTGGGGGATGAGAGAGAGAGAGAGAGACTTGGGGGATGAGAGAGAGAGAGAGACTTGGGGGATGAGAGAGAGAGAGAGACTTGGGGGATGAGAGAGAGAGAGAGACTTGGGGGATGAGAGAGAGAGAGAGACTTGGGGGATGAGAGAGAGAGAGAGAGACTTGGGGGATGTGAGCGAGAGAGTGACTTGGGGGATGAGAGGGAGAGATTTGGGGGATATGAGAGAGAGAGAGAGAGAGACTTGGGGGATGAGAGAGAGAGAGAGACTTGGGGGATCAGAGAGAGAGACTTGGGGGATGAGAGAGAGACAGAGAGAGAGACTTGGGGGATGAGAGAGAGAGAGACTTGGGGGATGAGAGAGAGAGAGAGAGACTTGGGGGATGAGAGAGAGATAGAGACTTGGGGGATGAGAGAGAGAGAGAGAGAGACTTGGGGAATGAGAGAGAGAGAGAGACTTGGGGGATGAGAGAGAGAGAGAGAGAGAGACTTGGGGGATGAGAGAGAGAGAGAGACTTGGGGGATGAGAGAGAGAGAGAGACTAATGGGATGTGAGAGAGAGAGAGAGACTAGGGGGATGAGAGAGAGACAGAGACTCGGGGGATATGAGAGAGAGAGAGACTTGGGGGATGAGAGAGAGAGAGACTTGGGGGATATGAGAGAGAGAGAGACTTGGGGGATGAGAGAGAGAGAGAGAGACTTGGGGGATGAGAGAGAGAGAGAGAGACTTGGGGGATGAGAGAGAGAGAGAGACTTGGGGGATGAGAGAGAGTGACAGACTTGGGGGATGAGAGAGAAGAGAGAGACTTGGGGGATGAGAGAGAGAGAGAGAGACTTGGGGGATGAGAGAGAGGGAGTGACTTGGGGGATGAGAGAGAGAGGGAGAGACTTGGGGGATGAGAGATAGAGAGAGAGACTTGGGGGATGAGAGAGAGAGAGAGTGACTTGGGGGATGAGAGAGAGAGAGAGACTAGGGGGGTGAGAGAGAGAGAGCGAGACTAGAGGGATGAGAGAGAGACTTGGGGGATGAGAGAGAGAGAGAGAGAGACTTGGGGGATGAGAGAGAGAGAGAGTGACTTGGGGGATGAGAGAGAGAGAGAGTGACTTGGGGGATGAGAGAGAGAGAGAGAGACTTGGGGGATGAGAGAGAGAGAGAGAGAGACTTGGGGGATGAGAGAGAGAGAGAGAGAGACTTGGGGGATGAGAGAGAGAGAGAGAGAGACTTGGGGGATGAGAGAGAGAGAGAGAGAGACTTGGGGGATGAGAGAGAGAGAGAGAGAGACTTGGGGGATGAGAGAGAGAGAGAGAGAGACTTGGGGGATGAGAGAGAGAGAGAGAGACTTGGGGGTTGAGAGAGAGAGAGAGAGACTTGGGGGATGAGAGAGAGACTTGGGGGATGAGAGAGAGAGAGAGACTTGGGGGATATGAGAGAGAGAGAGACTTGGGGGATGAGAGAGAGAGAGAGACTTGGGGGATGAGAGAGAGCCAGAGACTTGGGGGATATGAGAGAGAGAGAGAGACTTGGGGGATGAGAGAGAGAAAGACTTGGGGGATGAGAGAGAGAGAGAAAGACTTGGGGGATGAGAGAGAGAGAGAGACGGGGGATGAGAGAGAGAGAGAGAGACTTGGGGGATGAGAGAGAGAGAGAGAGACTTGGGGGATGAGAGAGAGAGAGAGAGACTTGGGGGATGAGAGAGAGAGAGAGAGACTTGGGGCATGAGAGAGAGAGAGAGAGAGACTTGGGGCATGAGAGAGAGAGAGAGAGAGAGACTTGGGGGTTGAGAGAGAGAGACTTGGGGGATGAGAGAGAGAGAGAGAGAGACTTGGGGGATGAGAGAGAGAGAGAGACTTGGGGGATATGAGAGAGAGAGAGACTTGGGGGATGAGAGAGAGAGAGAGACTTGGGGGATGAGAGAGAGAGAGACTTGGGGGATGAGAGAGAGAGACTTGGGGGATGAGAGAGAGAGAGAGAGAGACTTGGGGGATATGAGAGAGAGAGAGAGACTTGGGGGATATGAGAGAGAGAGAGAGACTTGGGGGATATGAGAGAGAGAAAGACTTGGGGGATGAGAGAGAGAGAGACGGGGGATGAGAGAGAGAGAGAGAGACTTGGGGGATGAGAGAGAGAGAGAGAGACTTGGGGGATGAGAGAGAGAGAGAGAGAGACTTGGGGGATGAGAGAGAGAGAGAGAGACTTGGGGGATATGAGAGATAGAGAGAGACTTGGGGGATGAGAGAGAGAGAGAGAGAGACTTGGGGGATGAGAGAGAGAGAGAGACTTGGGGGATGAGAGAGAGAGAGAGAGACTTGGGGGATGAGAGAGAGAGAGAGAGAGAGACTTGGGGAATGAAAGAGAGAGAGACACGAGAGGGATGAGAGAGAGAGAGACTTGAGGGATGAGAGAGAGGGGGGAGAGAGAGACTCGGGGGATGAGAGAGAGAGAGAGAGACTAGGGGATGAGAGAGAGACTCGGGGGATGAGAGAGAGAGAGACTTGGGGATGAGAGAGAGACTTGGGGGATGAGAGAGAGACTTGGGGGAAGAGAGAGAGAGAGACTTGGGGGATGAGAGAGAGAGAGAGACTTGGGGGATGAGAGAGAGAGAGAGACTTGGGGGATGAGAGAGAGAGAGAGACTTGGCGGATGAGCGAGAGAGAAGGACCTGGGGGATGAGAGAGAGAGAGAGAGAGAGACTTGGGGGATGAGAGAGAGAGAGAGAGACACTTGTGGGATGAGAGAGAGAGAGAGATTTGGGGGATGAGAGAGAGAGAGACTTGGGGGATGAGAGAGAGAGAGAGAGACTTGGGGGATGAGAGAGAGAGAGAGACTTGGGGGATGAGAGAGAGAGAGAGACTTGGGGGATGAGAGAGAGAGAGACTTGGTGGATGAGAGAGAGAGAGACTTGGGGGATGAGAGAGAGAGAGACTCGGGATGAGAGAGAGTGAGACTCGGGGGATGAGAGAGAGGGAGACTCGGGATGAGAGAGACTCGGGGGATGAGAGAGAGAGAGACTCGGGGGATGAGAGAGAGAGAGAGAGAGAGAGAGACTTGGGGGATGAGAGAGAGAGAGACTTGGGGGATGAGAGAGAGAGAGACTCGGGGGATGAGAGAGAGAGAGACTCGGGGGATGAGAGAGAGAGAGAGAGAGAGAGAGAGACTCAGGGGATGAGAGAGAGAGTGAGACTTGGGGGATGAGAGAGAGTGAGACTTGGGGGATGAGAGAGAGTGAGACTTGGGGGATGAGAGAGAGGGAGTGACTTGGGGGATGAGAGGGAGAGACTTGGGGGATATGAGAGAGAGAGAGAGAGACTTGGGGGATGAGAGAGAGAGAGAGAGACTTGGGGGATGAGAGAGAGAGAGAGACTTGGGGGATGAGAGAGAGAGAGAGACTTGGGGGATGAGAGAGAGAGAGAGACTTGGGGGATGAGAGAGAGAGAGAGAGACTTGGGGGATGAGAGAGAGAGAGAGAGACTTGGGGGATGAGAGAGAGAGAGAGACTTGGGGGATGAGAGCGAGAGAGTGACTTGGGGGATGAGAGGGAGAGACTTGGGGGATATGAGAGAGAGAGAGAGAGAGACTTGGGGGATGAGAGAGAGAGAGAGAGACTTGGGGGATCAGAGAGAGAGACTTGGGGGATGAGAGAGAGACAGAGAGAGAGACTTGGGGGATGAGAGAGAGAGAGACTTGGGGGATGAGAGAGAGAGAGAGAGACTTGGGGGATGAGAGAGAGATAGAGACTTGGGGGATGAGAGAGAGAGAGAGAGAGACTTGGGGAATGAGAGAGAGAGAGAGACTTGGGGGATGAGAGAGAGAGAGAGAGAGAGACTTGGGGGATGAGAGAGAGAGAGAGACTAATGGGATGAGAGAGAGAGAGAGACTAGGGGGATGAGAGAGAGACAGAGACTCGGGGGATATGAGAGAGAGAGAGACTTGGGGGATGAGAGAGAGAGAGACTTGGGGGATATGAGAGAGAGAGAGACTTGGGGGATGAGAGAGAGAGAGAGAGACTTGGGGGATGAGAGAGAGAGAGAGACTTGGGGGATGAGAGAGAGAGAGAGAGACTTGGGGGATGAGAGAGAGAAAGAGACTTGAGGGATGAGAGAGAGAGAGAGACTTGGGGGATGAGAGAGAGAGAGAGAGAGACTTGGGGGATGAGAGAGAGAGAGAGAGACTTGGGGGATATGAGAGAGAGAGAGAGAGACTTGGGGGATGAGAGAGAGAGAGAGAGAGACTTGGGGGATGAGAGAGAGAGAGAGACTTGGGGGATGAGAGAGAGAGAGAGAGACTTGGGGGATGAGAGAGAGAGAGAGAGAGAGACTTGGGGAATGAGAGAGAGAGAGAGAGACTAGGGGATGAGAGAGAGACTTGGGGGATGAGAGAGAGACTTGGGGGAAGAGAGAGAGAGAGACTTGGGGGATGAGAGAGAGAGAGACTTGGGGGATGAGAGAGAGAGAGACTTGGGGGATGAGAGAGAGAGAGAGACTTGGGGGATGAGAGAGAGAGAGAGACTTGGGGGATGAGAGAGAGAGAGAGACTTGGCGGATGAGCGAGAGAGAGAGACCTGGGGGATGAGAGAGAGAGAGAGAGAGACTTGTGGGATGAGAGAGAGAGAGAGATTTGGGGGATGAGAGAGAGAGAGACTTGGGGGATGAGAGAGAGAGAGACTTGGGGGATGAGAGAGAGAGAGACTTGGGGGATGAGAGAGAGAGAGACTTGGGGGATGAGAGAGAGAGAGACTTGGTGGATGAGAGAGAGACTTGGGGGATGAGAGAGAGAGAGACTCGGGATGAGAGAGAGTGAGACTCGGGGGATGAGAGAGAGGGAGACTCGGGATGAGAGAGACTCGGGGGATGAGAGAGAGAGAGACTCGGGGGATGAGAGAGAGAGAGAGAGAGAGAGAGAGACTTGGGGGATGAGAGAGAGAGAGACTTGGGGGATGAGAGAGAGAGAGACTCGGGGGATGAGAGAGAGAGAGACTCGGGGGATGAGAGAGAGAGAGAGAGAGACTCAGGGGATGAGAGAGAGAGTGAGACTTGGGGGATGAGAGAGAGTGAGACTTGGGGGATGAGAGAGAGTGAGACTTGGGGGATGAGAGAGAGGGAGTGACTTGGGGGATGAGAGGGAGAGACTTGGGGGATATGAGAGAGAGAGAGAGAGACTTGGGGGATGAGAGAGAGAGAGAGAGACTTGGGGGATGAGAGAGAGAGAGAGAGACTTGGGGGATGAGAGAGAGAGAGAGACTTGGGGGATGAGAGAGAGAGAGAGACTTGGGGGATGAGAGAGAGAGAGAGACTTGGGGGATGAGAGAGAGAGAGAGAGACTTGGGGGATGAGAGCGAGAGAGTGACTTGGGGGATGAGAGGGAGAGATTTGGGGGATATGAGAGAGAGAGAGAGAGACTTGGGGGATGAGAGAGAGAGAGAGACTTGGGGGATCAGAGAGAGAGACTTGGGGGATGAGAGAGAGACAGAGAGAGAGACTTGGGGGATGAGAGAGAGAGAGACTTGGGGGATGAGAGAGAGAGAGAGAGACTTGGGGGATGAGAGAGAGATAGAGACTTGGGGGATGAGAGAGAGAGAGAGAGAGACTTGGGGAATGAGAGAGAGAGAGAGACTTGGGGGATGAGAGAGAGAGAGACTTGGGGGATGAGAGAGAGAGAGAGACTTGGGGGATGAGAGAGAGAGAGAGACTTGGGGGATGAGAGAGAGAGAGAGACTTGGGGGATGAGAGAGAGAGAGAGAGACTTGGGGGATGAGAGCGAGAGAGTGACTTGGGGGATGAGAGGGAGAGATTTGGGGGATATGAGAGAGAGAGAGAGAGACTTGGGGGATGAGAGAGAGAGAGAGACTTGGGGGATCAGAGAGAGAGACTTGGGGGATGAGAGAGAGACAGAGAGAGAGACTTGGGGGATGAGAGAGAGAGAGAGAGACTTGGGGGATGAGAGAGAGAGAGAGAGACTTGGGGGATGAGAGAGAGATAGAGACTTGGGGGATGAGAGAGAGAGAGAGAGAGACTTGGGGAATGAGAGAGAGAGAGAGACTTGGGGGATGAGAGAGAGAGAGAGAGAGAGACTTGGGGGATGAGAGAGAGAGAGAGACTTGGGGGATGAGAGAGAGAGAGAGACTTGGGGGATGAGAGAGAGAGAGAGACTAATGGGATGTGAGAGAGAGAGAGAGACTAGGGGGATGAGAGAGAGACAGAGACTCGGGGGATATGAGAGAGAGAGAGACTTGGGGGATGAGAGAGAGAGAGACTTGGGGGATATGAGAGAGAGAGAGACTTGGGGGATGAGAGAGAGAGAGAGAGACTTGGGGGATGAGAGAGAGAGAGAGAGACTTGGGGGATGAGAGAGAGAGAGAGACTTGGGGGATGAGAGAGAGTGACAGACTTGGGGGATGAGAGAGAGAGAGAGAGACTTGGGGGATGAGAGAGAGAGAGAGAGACTTGGGGGATGAGAGAGAGGGAGTGACTTGGGGGATGAGAGAGAGAGGGAGAGACTTGGGGGATGAGAGATAGAGAGAGAGACTTGGGGGATGAGAGAGAGAGAGAGTGACTTGGGGGATGAGAGAGAGAGAGAGACTAGGGGGGTGAGAGAGAGAGAGCGAGACTAGAGGGATGAGAGAGAGACTTGGGGGATGAGAGAGAGAGAGAGAGAGACTTGGGGGATGAGAGAGAGAGAGAGTGACTTGGGGGATGAGAGAGAGAGAGAGTGACTTGGGGGATGAGAGAGAGAGAGAGAGACTTGGGGGATGAGAGAGAGAGAGAGAGAGACTTGGGGGATGAGAGAGAGAGAGAGAGAGACTTGGGGGATGAGAGAGAGAGAGAGAGAGAGACTTGGGGGATGAGAGAGAGAGAGAGAGAGACTTGGGGGATGAGAGAGAGAGAGAGAGAGACTTGGGGGATGAGAGAGAGAGAGAGAGAGACTTGGGGGATGAGAGAGAGAGAGAGAGAGACTTGGGGGATGAGAGAGAGAGAGAGAGAGACTTGGGGGATGAGAGAGAGAGAGAGAGACTTGGGGGTTGAGAGAGAGAGAGAGAGACTTGGGGGATGAGAGAGAGAGAGAGACTTGGGGGATATGAGAGAGAGAGAGACTTGGGGGATGAGAGAGAGAGAGAGACTTGGGGGATGAGAGAGAGCCAGAGACTTGGGGGATATGAGAGAGAGAGAGAGACTTGGGGGATGAGAGAGAGAAAGACTTGGGGGATGAGAGAGAGAGAGAAAGACTTGGGGGATGAGAGAGAGAGAGAGACGGGGGATGAGAGAGAGAGAGAGAGACTTGGGGGATGAGAGAGAGAGAGAGAGACTTGGGGGATGAGAGAGAGAGAGAGAGACTTGGGGCATGAGAGAGAGAGAGAGAGAGACTTGGGGCATGAGAGAGAGAGAGAGAGAGAGACTTGGGGGTTGAGAGAGAGAGACTTGGGGGATGAGAGAGAGAGAGAGAGAGACTTGGGGGATGAGAGAGAGAGAGAGACTTGGGGGATATGAGAGAGAGAGAGACTTGGGGGATGAGAGAGAGAGAGAGACTTGGGGGATGAGAGAGAGAGACTTGGGGGATGAGAGAGAGAGAGAGAGAGACTTGGGGGATATGAGAGAGAGAGAGAGACTTGGGGGATATGAGAGAGAGAGAGAGACTTGGGGGATATGAGAGAGAGAAAGACTTGGGGGATGAGAGAGAGAGAGACGGGGGATGAGAGAGAGAGAGAGAGACTTGGGGGATGAGAGAGAGAGAGAGAGACTTGGGGGATGAGAGAGAGAGAGAGAGAGACTTGGGGGATGAGAGAGAGAGAGAGAGACTTGGGGGATATGAGAGAGAGAGAGAGACTTGGGGGATGAGAGAGAGAGAGAGAGAGACTTGGGGGATGAGAGAGAGAGAGAGACTTGGGGGATGAGAGAGAGAGAGAGAGACTTGGGGGATGAGAGAGAGAGAGAGAGACTTGGGGGATGAGAGAGAGAGAGAGAGAGAGACTTGGGGAATGAAAGAGAGAGAGACACGAGAGGGATGAGAGAGAGAGAGACTTGAGGGATGAGAGAGAGGGGGGAGAGAGAGACTCGGGGGATGAGAGAGAGAGAGAGAGACTCGGGGGATGAGAGAGAGAGAGACTTGGGGGATGAGAGAGAGACTTGGGGGAAGAGAGAGAGAGAGACTTGGGGGATGAGAGAGAGAGAGAGACTTGGGGGATGAGAGAGAGAGAGAGACTTGGGGGATGAGAGAGAGAGAGAGACTTGGGGGATGAGAGAGAGAGAGAGACTTGGCGGATGAGCGAGAGAGAGAGACCTGGGGGATGAGAGAGAGAGAGAGAGAGAGACTTGGGGGATGAGAGAGAGAGAGAGAGACACTTGTGGGATGAGAGAGAGAGAGACTTGGGGGATGAGAGAGAGAGAGAGAGACTTGGGGGATGAGAGAGAGAGAGAGAGACTTGGGGGATGAGAGAGAGAGAGAGACTTGGGGGATGAGAGAGAGAGAGAGACTTGGGGGATGAGAGAGAGAGAGACTTGGTGGATGAGAGAGAGAGAGACTTGGGGGATGAGAGAGAGAGAGACTCGGGATGAGAGAGAGTGAGACTCGGGGGATGAGAGAGAGGGAGACTCGGGATGAGAGAGACTCGGGGGATGAGAGAGAGAGAGACTCGGGGGATGAGAGAGAGAGAGAGAGAGAGAGAGAGACTTGGGGGATGAGAGAGAGAGAGACTTGGGGGATGAGAGAGAGAGAGACTCGGGGGATGAGAGAGAGAGAGACTCGGGGGATGAGAGAGAGAGAGAGAGAGACTCGGGATGAGAGAGAGAGTGAGACTTGGGGGATGAGAGAGAGTGAGACTTGGGGGATGAGAGAGAGTGAGACTTGGGGGATGAGAGAGAGGGAGTGACTTGGGGGATGAGAGGGAGAGACTTGGGGGATATGAGAGAGAGAGAGAGAGACTTGGGGGATGAGAGAGAGAGAGAGAGACTTGGGGGATGAGAGAGAGAGAGAGAGACTTGGGGGATGAGAGAGAGAGAGAGACTTGGGGGATGAGAGCGAGAGAGTGACTTGGGGGATGAGAGGGAGAGACTTGGGGGATATGAGAGAGAGAGAGAGAGAGACTTGGGGGATGAGAGAGAGAGAGAGACTTGGGGGATCAGAGAGAGAGACTTGGGGGATGAGAGAGAGACAGAGAGAGAGACTTGGGGGATGAGAGAGAGAGAGACTTGGGGGATGAGAGAGAGAGAGAGAGACTTGGGGGATGAGAGAGAGATAGAGACTTGGGGGATGAGAGAGAGAGAGAGAGAGACTTGGGGAATGAGAGAGAGAGAGAGACTTGGGGGATGAGAGAGAGAGAGAGAGAGAGACTTGGGGGATGAGAGAGAGAGAGAGACTAATGGGATGAGAGAGAGAGAGAGACTAGGGGGATGAGAGAGAGACAGAGACTCGGGGGATATGAGAGAGAGAGAGACTTGGGGGATGAGAGAGAGAGAGACTTGGGGGATATGAGAGAGAGAGAGACTTGGGGGTGAGAGAGAGAGAGAGAGACTTGGGGGATGAGAGAGAGAGAGAGACTTGGGGGATGAGAGAGAGAGAGAGAGACTTGGGGGATGAGAGAGAGAGAGAGACTTGGGGGATGAGAGAGAGAGAGAGACTTGGGGGATGAGAGAGAGAGAGAGACTTGGGGGATGAGAGAGAGTGACAGACTTGGGGGATGAGAGAGAGAGAGAGAGAGAGAGACTTGGGGGATGAGAGAGAGAGAGAGAGACTTGGGGGATGAGAGAGAGGGAGTGACTTGGGGGATGAGAGAGAGAGGGAGAGACTTGGGGGATGAGAGATAGAGAGAGAGACTTGGGGGATGAGAGAGAGAGAGAGAGATTTGGGGGATGAGAGAGAGACTTGGGGGATGAGAGAGAGAGACACGAGGGGGATGAGAGAGAGAGAGAGAGACTTGAGGGATGAGAGAGAGGGGGGAGAGAGAGACACGGGGGATGAGAGAGAGCGAGCGACACGGGGGATGAGAGAGAGAGAGACACGGGAGATGAGAGAGAGAGACTTGGGGGATGAGAGAGAGAGACTTGGGGGATGACAGAAAGACTTGGGGATGAGAGAGAGAAGAGAGACTTGGGGGATGAGAGAGAGAGAGAGACTAATGGGATGAGAGAGAGAGAGAGACTAGGGGGATGAGAGAGACAGAGACTCGGGGGATATGAGAGAGAGAGAGACTTGGGGGATATGAGAGAGAGAGAGACTTGGGGGATGAGAGAGAGAGAGAGACTTGGGGGATGAGAGAGAGAGAGAGAGACTTGGGGGATGAGAGAGACTTGGGGGATGAGAGAGAGGGAGTGACTTGGGGGATGAGAGAGAGGGAGAGACTTGGGGGATGAGAGATAGAGAGAGAGACTTGGGGGATGAGAGAGAGAGAGATACTTGGGGGATGAGAGAGAGAGATACTTGGGGGATGAGAGAGAGACTTGGGGGATGAGAGAGAGAGAGAGAGAGACTTGGGGGATGAGAGAGAGAGAGAGAGACTTGGGGGATGAGAGAGAGAGAGAGAGACTTGGGGGATGCGAGAGAGAGAGAGAGAGACTTGGGGGATGCGAGAGAGAGAGAGAGACTTGGGGGATGAGAGAGAGAGAGAGAGAGACTTGGGGGTTGAGAGAGAGAGAGAGAGACTTGGGGGATGAGAGAGAGAGACTTGGGGGATGAGAGAGAGAGAGAGACTTGGGGGATGAGAGAGAGAGACTTGGGGGATGAGAGAGAGAGACTTAGGGGATGAGAGAGAGAGAGAGAGACTTGGGGGATGAGAGAGAGAGACTTGCGGGATGAGAGAGAGAGAGAGAGACTTGGGGGATGAGAGAGAGAGAGAGACTTGGGGGATGAGAGAGAGAGAGAGACTTGGGGGATGAGAGAGAGAGACACGAGGGGGATGAGAGAGAGAGAGAGAGAGACTTGAGGGATGAGAGAGAGGGGGGAGGGAGAGACACGGGGGATGAGAGAGCAAGCGACACGGGGGATGAGAGAGAGAGAGACACGGGAGATGAGAGAGAGAGACTTGGGGGATGAGAGAGAGAGACTTGGGGGATGACAGAAAGACTTGGGGATGAGAGAGAGAAGAGAGACTTGGGGGATGAGAGAGAGAGAGAGACTAATGGGATGAGAGAGAGAGAGAGACTAGGGGGATGAGAGAGAGACAGAGACTCGGGGGATATGAGAGAGAGAGAGACTTGGGGGATGAGAGAGAGAGAGACTTGGGGGATATGAGAGAGAGAGAGACTTGGGGGATGAGAGAGAGAGAGAGACTTGGGGGATGAGAGAGAGAGAGAGACTTGGGGGATGAGAGAGAGAGAGAGAGACTTGGAGGATGAGAGAGAGAGGGAGAGACTTGGGGGATGAGAGAGAGAGAGAGAGATACTTGGGGGATGAGAGAGAGAGATACTTGGGGGATGAGAGAGAGACTTGGGGGATGAGAGAGAGAGAGAGAGATTTGGGGGATGAGAGAGAGACTTGGGGGATGAGAGGGAGAGAGAGACTTGGGGGATGAGAGAGAGAGCGAGAGAGTCTTGGAGGATGAGAGAGAGACTTGGGGGATGAGAGAGAGAGAGAGACTTGTGGGATGAGAGAGAGAGAGACACTTGGGGGATGAGAGAGAGTGAGAGAGACTTGGGGGCGGGGGGGGGATGAGAAAGAGAGAGAGAGACTTGGGGGGGGGGGATGAGAGAGAGAGACTTGGGGGACATGAGAGAGAGAGAGAGAGACTTGGGGGATATGAGAGATAGAGACAGAGACTTGGGGGATGAGAGAGAGAGAGAGAGACTTGGGGGATGAGAGAGAGACTTGGGGGATGAGAGAGAGAAACTAGGGGAATGAGAGAGAGACTAGGGGGGTGAGAGAGAGAGAGAGAGACTAGAGGGATGAGAGAGAGAGAGAGAGACTTGGGGGATGAGAGAGAGAGAGAGAGACTTGGGGGATGAGAGAGAGAGAGAGTGACTTGGGGGATGAGAGAGAGAGAGAGTGACTTGGGGGATGAGAGAGAGAGAGAGAGACTTGGGGGATGAGAGAGAGAGAGAGAGACTTGGGGGATGAGAGAGAGAGAGAGAGAGACTTGGGGGATGAGAGAGAGAGAGAGAGACTTGGGGGATGAGAGAGAGAGAGAGAGACTTGGGGGATGAGAGAGAGAGAGAGAGAGACTTGGGGGATGAGAGAGAGAGAGAGAGAGACTTGGGGGATGAGAGAGAGAGAGAGAGACTTGGGGGATGAGAGAGAGAGACTTGGGGGATGAGAGAGAGAGACTTGGGGGATGAGAGAGAGAGAGAGACTTGGGGGATATGAGAGAGAGAGAGACTTGGGGGATGAGAGAGAGAGAGAGACTTGGGGGATGAGAGAGAGAGAGAGACTTGGGGGATATGAGAGAGAGAGAGAGACTTGGGGGATATGAGAGAGAGAGAGAGACTTGGGGGATGAGAGAGAGAGAGACTTGGGGGATGAGAGAGAGAGAGAAAGACTTGGGGGATGAGAGAGAGAGAGAAAGACTTGGGGGATGAGAGAGAGAGAGAGAGACTTGGGGGATGAGAGAGAGAGAGAGAGACTTGGGGGATGAGAGAGAGAGAGAGAGACTTGGGGGATGAGAGAGAGAGAGAGAGACTTGGGATATGAGAGAGAGAGAGAGAGACTTGGGGGTTGAGAGAGAGAGAGAGAGAGACTTGGGGGATGAGAGAGAGAGAGAGAGACTTGGGGGATGAGAGAGAGAGAGAGAGACCTGGGGCATGAGAGAGAGAGAGAGAGAGAGACTTGGGGGATGAGAGAGAGAGAGAGAGAGAGACTTGGGGGTTGAGATAGAGAGACTTGGGGGATGAGAGAGAGAGAGAGAGAGACTTGGGGGATGAGAGAGAGAGAGAGACTTGGGGGATGAGAGAGAGAGAGAGACTTGGGGGATGAGAGAGAGAGAGAGACTTGGGGGATGAGAGAGAGAGAGAGAGAGAGACTTGGGGGATGAGAGAGAGAGAGAGACTTGGGGGATATGAGAGAGAGAGAGAGACTTGGGGGATGAGAGAGAGAGAGAGACTTGGGGGATGAGTGAGAGAGCGAGAGACTTGGGGGATGAGAGAGAGAGAGAGAGAGACTTGGGGGATATGAGAGAGAGAGAGAGACTTGGGGGATATGAGAGAGAGAGAGAGACTTGGGGGATGAGAGAGAGAAAGACTTGGGGGATGAGAGAGAGAGAGAGACGGGGGATGAGAGAGAGAGAGAGAGACTTGGGGGATGAGAGAGAGAGACTTGGGGGATATGAGAGAGAGAGAGAGAGACTTGGGGGATGAGAGAGAGAGAGAGAGAGACTTGGGGGATGAGAGAGAGAGAGAGACTTGGGGGATGAGAGAGAGAGAGAGAGACTTGGGGGATGAGAGAGAGAGAGAGAGACTTGGGGGATGAGAGAGAGAGAGAGAGAGAGACTTGAGGATGAGAGAGAGACTTGGGGGAAGAGAGAGAGACTTGGGGGAAGAGAGAGAGAGAGACTTGGGGGATGAGAGAGAGAGAGAGAGAGACTTGGGGGATGAGAGAGAGAGAGAGACTTGGGGGATGAGAGAGAGAGAGAGAGACTTGGGGGATGAGAGAGAGAGAGAGAGACTTGGGGGATGAGAGAGAGAGCGAGAGACTTGGGGGATGAGAGAGAGAGAGAGAGAGACTTGGGGGATATGAGAGAGAGAGAGAGACTTGGGGGATATGAGAGAGAGAGAGAGACTTGGGGGATGAGAGAGAGAAAGACTTGGGGGATGAGAGAGAGAGAGAGACGGGGGATGAGAGAGAGAGAGAGAGACTTGGGGGATGAGAGAGAGAGACTTGGGGGATATGAGAGAGAGAGAGAGAGACTTGGGGGATGAGAGAGAGAGAGAGAGAGACTTGGGGGATGAGAGAGAGAGAGAGACTTGGGGGATGAGAGAGAGAGAGAGAGACTTGGGGGATGAGAGAGAGAGAGAGAGAGACTTGAGGATGAGAGAGAGACTTGGGGGAAGAGAGAGAGACTTGGGGGAAGAGAGAGAGAGACACTTGGGGGATGAGAGAGAGAGAGACTTGGGGGATGAGAGAGAGAGACTTGGGGGATGAGAGAGAGATAGAGACTTGGGGGATGAGAGAGAGAGAGAGACTTGGGGGATGAGCGAGAGAGAGAGACCTGGGGGATGAGAGAGAGAGAGAGACTTGGGGGATGAGAGAGAGAGAGAGAGAGACTTGTGGGATGAGAGAGAGAGAGAGATTTGGGGGATGAGAGAGAGAGAGAGAGACTTGGGGGATGAGAGAGAGAGAGAGAGAGAGACTTGGGGGTTGAGAGAGAGAGAGAGAGACTTGGGGGTTGAGAGAGAGAGAGAGAGACTTGGGGGATGAGAGAGAGAGAGACTTGGGGGATGAGAGAGAGAGAGACTTGGGGGATGAGAGAGAGAGAGACTTGGGGGATGAGAGAGAGAGAGACTCGGGATGAGAGAGAGTGAGACTCGGGGGATGAGAGAGAGGGAGACTCGGGATGAGAGAGACTCGGGGGATGAGAGAGAGAGAGACTCGGGGGATGAGAGAGAGAGAGAGAGAGAGAGAGACTTGGGGGATGAGAGAGAGAGAGACTTGGGGGATGAGAGAGAGAGAGACTTGGGGGATGAGAGAGAGAGAGACTCGGGATGAGAGAGAGTGAGACTCGGGGGATGAGAGAGAGGGAGACTCGGGATGAGAGAGACTCGGGGGATGAGAGAGAGAGAGACTCGGGGGATGAGAGAGAGAGAGAGAGAGAGAGAGAGAGAGACTCAGGGGATGAGAGAGAGAGTGAGACTTGGGGGATGAGAGAGAGTGAGACTTGGGGGATGAGAGAGAGTGAGACTTGGGGGATGAGAGAGAGGGAGTGACTTGGGGGATGAGAGGGAGAGACTTGGGGGATATGAGAGAGAGAGAGAGAGAGAGAGACTTGGGGGATGAGAGAGAGAGAGAGAGACTTGGGGGATGAGAGAGAGAGAGAGAGACTTGGGGGATGAGAGAGAGAGAGAGACTTGGGGGATGAGAGAGAGAGAGAGAGACTTGGGGGATGAGAGAGAGAGAGAGAGACTTGGGGGATGAGAGAGAGAGAGAGAGACTTGGGGGATGAGAGAGAGAGACTTGGGGGATGAGAGAGAGAGAGAGAGACTTGGGGGATGAGAGAGAGAGAGAGAGACTTGGGGGATGAGAGAGAGAGAGAGAGACTTGGGGGATGAGAGAGAGAGAGAGAGACTTGGGGGATGAGAGAGAGAGAGAGAGACTTGGGGGATGAGAGAGAGAGAGAGAGACTTGGGGGATGAGAGAGAGAGAGAGAGACTTGGGGGATGAGAGAGAGAGACACGAGGGGGATGAGAGAGAGAGAGAGAGAGACTTGAGGGATGAGAGAGAGGGGGGAGAGAGAGACACGGGGGATGAGAGAGAGCGAGCGACACGGGGGATGAGAGAGAGAGAGACACGGGAGATGAGAGAGAGAGACTTGGGAGATGAGAGAGAGAGACTTGGGGGATGAGAGAGAGGGACTTGGGGGATGACAGAAAGACTTGGGGATGAGAGAGAGAAGAGAGACTCGGGGGATGAGAGAGAGAGAGAGACTCGGGGGATATGAGAGAGAGAGAGACTTGGGGGATATGAGAGAGAGAGAGACTTGGGGGATGAGAGAGAGAGAGAGACTTGGGGGATGAGAGAGAGAGAGAGAGAGACTTGGGGGATGAGAGAGAGAGAGAGACTTGGGGGATGAGAGAGAGAGAGAGAGACTTGGGGGATGAGAGAGAGAGAGAGAGACTTGGGGGATGAGAGAGAGGGAGTGACTTGGGGGATGAGAGAGAGAGGGAGAGACTTGGGGGATGAGAGATAGAGAGAGAGACTTGGGGGATGAGAGAGAGAGAGATACTTGGGGGATGAGAGAGAGAGATACTTGGGGGATGAGAGAGAGACTTGGGGGATGAGAGAGAGAGAGAGAGATTTGGGGGATGAGAGAGAGACTTGGGGGATGAGAGGGAGAGAGAGACTTGGGGGATGAGAGAGAGAGCGAGAGAGACTTGGGGGATGAGAGAGAGAGCGAGAGAGTCTTGGAGGATGAGAGAGAGACTTGGGGGATGAGAGAGAGAGAGAGACTTGTGGGATGAGAGAGAGAGAGACACTTGGGGGATGAGAGAGAGTGAGAGAGACTTGGGGGCGGGGGGGGGATGAGAGAGAGAGAGACTTGGGGGGGGGGATGAGAGAGAGAGACTTGGGGGACATGAGAGAGAGAGACTTGGGGGACATGAGAGAGAGAGAGAGAGAGACTTGGGGGATATGAGAGATAGAGACAGAGACTTGGGGGATGAGAGAGAGAGAGAGAGACTTGGGGGATGAGAGAGAGACTTGGGGGATGAGAGAGAGAGAGAGAGACTTGGGGGATGAGAGAGAGAAACTAGGGGAATGAGAGAGAGACTAGGGGGATGAGAGAGAGAGAGAGACTAGGGGGGTGAGAGAGAGAGAGAGAGACTAGAGGGATGAGAGAGAGACTTGGGGGATGAGAGAGAGAGAGAGAGAGAGACTTGGGGATGAGAGAGAGAGAGAGAGACTTGGGGGATGAGAGAGAGAGAGAGAGACTTGGGGGATGAGAGAGAGAGAGAGAGAGACTTGGGGGATGAGAGAGAGAGAGAGAGACTTGGGGGATGAGAGAGGAGAGAGAGACTTGGGGGTTGAGAGAGAGAGAGAGAGACTTGGGGGATGAGAGAGAGAGAGAGACTTGGGGGATATGAGAGAGAGAGAGACTTGGGGGATGAGAGAGAGAGCGAGAGAGACTTGGGGGATGAGAGAGAGAGCGAGAGAGTCTTGGAGGATGAGAGAGGAGACTTGGGGGATGAGAGAGAGACTTGGGGGATGAGAGAGAGAGAGAGAGAGATTTGGGGGATGAGAGAGAGACTTGGGGGATGAGAGGGAGAGAGAGACTTGGGGGATGAGAGAGAGAGCGAGAGAGACTTGGGGGATGAGAGAGAGAGCGAGAGAGTCTTGGAGGATGAGAGAGAGACTTGGGGGATGAGAGAGAGAGAGAGACTTGTGGGATGAGAGAGAGAGAGACACTTGGGGGATGAGAGAGAGTGAGAGAGACTTGGGGGCGGGGGGGGATGAGAGAGAGAGAGACTTGGGGGGGGGGATGAGAGAGAGAGACTTGGGGGACATGAGAGAGAGAGACTTGGGGGACATGAGAGAGAGAGAGAGAGAGAGAGACTTGGGGGATATGAGAGATAGAGACAGAGACTTGGGGGATGAGAGAGAGAGAGAGAGACTTGGGGGATGAGAGAGAGACTTGGGGGATGAGAGAGAGAGAGAGAGACTTGGGGGATGAGAGAGAGAAACTAGGGGAATGAGAGAGAGACTAGGGGGATGAGAGAGAGAGAGAGACTAGGGGGGTGAGAGAGAGAGAGAGAGAGACTAGAGGGATGAGAGAGAGACTTGGGGGATGAGAGAGAGAGAGAGAGAGACTTGGGGGATGAGAGAGAGAGAGAGAGAGACTTGGGGGATGAGAGAGAGAGAGAGACTTGGGGGATGAGAGAGAGAGAGAGAGACTTGGGGGATGAGAGAGAGAGAGAGAGACTTGGGGGTTGAGAGAGAGAGAGAGAGACTTGGGGGATGAGAGAGAGAGAGAGACTTGGGGGATATGAGAGAGAGAGAGACTTGGGGGATGAGAGAGAGAGAGAGACTTGGGGGATGAGAGAGAGAGAGAGACTTGGGGGATGAGAGAGAGCCAGAGACTTGGGGGATATGAGAGAGAGAGAGAGACTTGGGGGATGAGAGAGAGAAAGACTTGGGGGATGAGAGAGAGAGAGAAAGACTTGGGGGATGAGAGAGAGAGAGACGGGGGATGAGAGAGAGAGAGAGAGACTTGGGGGATGAGAGAGAGAGAGAGAGAGACTTGGGGGATGAGAGAGAGAGAGAGAGACTTGGGGCATGAGAGAGAGAGAGAGAGAGACTTGGGGGATGAGAGAGAGAGAGAGAGAGAGAGACTTGGGGGTTGAGAGAGAGAGACTTGGGGGATGAGAGAGAGAGAGAGAGAGACTTGGGGGATGAGAGAGAGAGAGAGACTTGGGGGATATGAGAGAGAGAGAGACTTGGGGGATGAGAGAGAGAGAGAGACTTGGGGGATGAGAGAGAGAGAGAGAGACTTGGGGGATGAGAGAGAGAGAGAGAGAGACTTGGGGGATATGAGAGAGAGAGAGAGACTTGGGGGATATGAGAGAGAGAGAGAGACTTGGGGGATATGAGAGAGAGAGAGAGACTTGGGGGATGAGAGAGAGAAAGACTTGGGGGATGAGAGAGAGAGAGACGGGGTATGAGAGAGAGAGAGAGAGACTTGGGGGATGAGAGAGAGAGAGAGAGACTTGGGGGATGAGAGAGAGAGAGAGAGACTTGGGGGATGAGAGAGAGAGAGACTTGGGGGATGAGAGAGAGAGAGACTTGGGGGATGAGAGAGAGAGAGACTTGGGGGATGAGAGAGAGAGAGACTTGGGGGATGAGAGAGAGAGAGACTCGGGATGAGAGAGAGTGAGACTCGGGGGATGAGAGAGAGGGAGACTCGGGATGAGAGAGACTCGGGGGATGAGAGAGAGAGAGACTCGGGGGATGAGAGAGAGAGAGAGAGAGAGAGACTTGGGGGATGAGAGAGAGAGAGACTTGGGGGATGAGAGAGAGAGAGACTTGGGGGATGAGAGAGAGAGAGACTTGGGGGATGAGAGAGAGAGAGACTCGGGATGAGAGAGAGTGAGACTCGGGGGATGAGAGAGAGGGAGACTCGGGATGAGAGAGACTCGGGGGATGAGAGAGAGAGAGACTCGGGGGATGAGAGAGAGAGAGAGAGAGAGAGAGACTCAGGGGATGAGAGAGAGAGTGAGACTTGGGGGATGAGAGAGAGTGAGACTTGGGGGATGAGAGAGAGTGAGACTTGGGGGATGAGAGAGAGGGAGTGACTTGGGGGATGAGAGGGAGAGACTTGGGGGATATGAGAGAGAGAGAGAGAGACTTGGGGGATGAGAGAGAGAGAGAGAGACTTGGGGGATGAGAGAGAGAGAGAGAGACTTGGGGGATGAGAGAGAGAGAGAGAGACTTGGGGGATGAGAGAGAGAGAGAGAGACTTGGGGGATGAGAGAGAGAGAGAGAGACTTGGGGGATGAGAGAGAGAGAGAGAGACTTGGGGGATGAGAGAGAGAGAGAGAGACTTGGGGGATGAGAGAGAGAGAGAGAGACTTGGGGGATGAGAGAGAGAGAGAGAGACTTGGGGGATGAGAGAGAGAGAGAGAGACTTGGGGGATGAGAGAGAGAGAGAGAGAGAGACTTGGGGGATGAGAGAGAGAGACACGAGGGGGATGAGAGAGAGAGAGAGAGAGACTTGAGGGATGAGAGAGAGGGGGGAGAGAGAGACACGGGGGATGAGAGAGAGCGGGGAGAGAGAGACACGGGGGATGAGAGAGAGCGAGCGACACGGGGGATGAGAGAGAGAGAGACACGGGAGATGAGAGAGAGAGACTTGGGAGATGAGAGAGAGAGACTTGGGGGATGAGAGAGAGGGACTTGGGGGATGACAGAAAGACTTGGGGATGAGAGAGAGAAGAGAGACTCGGGGGATGAGAGAGAGAGAGAGACTCGGGGGATATGAGAGAGAGAGAGACTTGGGGGATATGAGAGAGAGAGAGACTTGGGGGATGAGAGAGAGAGAGAGACTTGGGGGATGAGAGAGAGAGAGAGACTTGGGGGATGAGAGAGAGAGACTTGGGGGATGAGAGAGAGAGAGAGACTTGGGGGATGAGAGAGAGAGGGAGAGACTTGGGGGATGAGAGATGGAGAGAGAGACTTGGGGGATGAGAGAGAGAGAGATACTTGGGGGATGAGAGAGAGAGATACTTGGGGGATGAGAGAGAGACTTGGGGGATGAGAGAGAGAGAGAGAGATTTGGGGGATGAGAGAGAGACTTGGGGGATGAGAGGGAGAGAGAGACTTGGGGGATGAGAGAGAGAGCGAGAGAGACTTGGGGGATGAGAGAGAGAGCGAGAGAGTCTTGGAGGATGAGAGAGAGACTTGGGGGATGAGAGAGAGAGAGAGACTTGTGGGATGAGAGAGAGAGAGACACTTGGGGGATGAGAGAGAGTGAGAGAGACTTGGGGGCGGGGGGGGGATGAGAGAGAGAGAGACTTGGGGGGGGGGGATGAGAGAGAGAGACTTGGGGGACATGAGAGAGAGAGACTTGGGGGACATGAGAGAGAGAGAGAGAGAGACTTGGGGGATATGAGAGATAGAGACAGAGACTAGGGGGGTGAGAGAGAGAGAGAGAGACTAGAGGGATGAGAGAGAGACTTGGGGGATGAGAGAGAGAGAGAGAGAGACTTGGGGGATGAGAGAGAGAGAGAGAGACTTGGGGGATGAGAGAGAGAGAGAGAGACTTGGGGGATGAGAGAGAGAGAGAGAGACTTGGGGGATGAGAGAGAGAGAGAGAGAGACTTGGGGGATGAGAGAGAGAGAGAGAGACTTGGGGGATGAGAGAGAGAGAGAGAGACTTGGGGGTTGAGAGAGAGAGAGAGAGACTTGGGGGATGAGAGAGAGACTTGGGGGATGAGAGAGAGACTTGGGGGATGAGAGAGAGAGAGAGACTTGGGGGATATGAGAGAGAGAGAGACTTGGGGGATGAGAGAGAGAGAGAGACTTGGGGGATGAGAGAGAGAGAGAGACTTGGGGGATGAGAAAGAGCCAGAGACTTGGGGGATATGAGAGAGAGAGAGAGACTTGGGGGATGAGAGAGAGAAAGACTTGGGGGATGAGAGAGAGAGAGAAAGACTTGGGGGATGAGAGAGAGAGAGACGGGGGATGAGAGAGAGAGAGAGAGACTTGGGGGATGAGAGAGAGAGAGAGAGAGACTTGGGGGATGAGAGAGAGAGAGAGAGACTTGGGGCATGAGAGAGAGAGAGAGAGAGACTTGGGGGATGAGAAGAGAGAGAGAGAGGAGAGAGACTTGGGGGTTGAGAGAGAGAGACTTGGGGGATGAGAGAGAGAGAGAGAGAGACTTGGGGGATGAGAGAGAGAGAGAGAGAGACTTGGGGGATGAGAGAGAGAGAGAGACTTGGGGGATATGAGAGAGAGAGAGACTTGGGGGATGAGAGAGAGAGAGAGACTTGGGGGATGAGAGAGAGAGAGAGAGACTTGGGGGATGAGAGAGAGAGAGAGAGAGACTTGGGGATATGAGAGAGAGAGAGAGACTTGGGGGATATGAGAGAGAGAGAGAGACTTGGGGGATATGAGAGAGAGAGAGAGACTTGGGGGATGAGAGAGAGAAAGACTTGGGGGATGAGAGAGAGAGAGACGGGGTATGAGAGAGAGAGAGAGAGACTTGGGGGATGAGAGAGAGAGAGAGAGACTTGGGGGATGAGAGAGAGAGAGAGAGACTTGGGGGATGAGAGAGAGAGAGAGAGACTTGGGGGATATGAGAGAGAGAGAGAGAGACTTGGGGGATGAGAGAGAGAGAGAGAGAGACTTGGGGGATGAGAGAGAGAGAGAGACTTGGGGGATGAGAGAGAGAGAGACACGAGAGGGATGAGAGAGAGAGAGACTTGAGGGATGAGAGAGAGGGGGGAGAGAGAGACTCGGGGGATGAGAGAGAGAGAGAGAGACTAGGGGATGAGAGAGAGACTTGGGGGATGAGAGAGAGAGAGACTTGGGGATGAGAGAGAGACTTGGGGGATGAGAGAGAGACTTGGGGGAAGAGAGAGAGAGACTTGGGGGATGAGAGAGAGAGAGAGACTTGGGGGATGAGAGAGAGAGAGAGACTTGGCGGATGAGCGAGAGAGAGAGACCTGGGGGATGAGAGAGAGAGAGAGACTTGGGGGATGAGAGAGAGAGAGAGAGAGACTTGTGGGATGAGAGAGAGAGAGAGATTT
>NW_027250833.1:47985-95485 GCF_044704955.1 Pristiophorus japonicus | reverse complement strand
AGTGTCCCCCCCCCCCCACCCCCCACACAGAGCTCGGAGTGACCCCCCCCCCACACAGAGCTCGGAGTGACCCCCCCCCCACACAGAGCTCGGAGTGTCCCCCCCCCCCACCCCCCACACAGAGCTCGGAGTGTCCCCCCCCCCCCACACAGAGCTCGGAGTGTCCCCCCCCCCCCACCCCCCACACAGAGCTCGGAGTGTCCCCCCCCACACACAGAGCTCGGAGTGACCCCCCCCCACAGAGCTCGGAGTGACCCCCCCCCCACACAGAGCTCGGAGTGTCCCCCCCCCCACACAGAGCTCGGAGTGACCCCCCCCCCCACAGAGCTCGGAGTGACCCCCCCCCACACAGAGCTCGGAGTGACCCCCCCCCACAGAGCTCGGAGTGACCCCCCCCCCACACAGAGCTCGGAGTGTGGTGGGGGTCCCCCCCCCCACACAGAGCTCGGAGTGACCCCCCCCCACAGAGCTCGGAGTGACCCCCCCCCACAGAGCTCGGAGTGACCCCCCCCCCACAGAGCTCGGAGTGACCCCCCCCCCACACAGAGCTCGGAGTGACCCCCCCCCCACACAGAGCTCGGAGTGTCCCCCCCCCCACACAGAGCTCGGAGTGACCCCCCCCCACAGAGCTCGGAGTGACCCCCCCCCACAGAGCTCGGAGTGACCCCCCCCCCACAGAGCTCGGAGTGACCCCCCCCCCACACAGAGCTCGGAGTGACCCCCCCCCCACACAGAGCTCGGAGTGTCCCACCCCCCACAGAGCTCGGAGTGACCCCCCCCCCACAGAGCTCGGAGTGACCCCCCCCACAGAGCTCGGAGTGGCCCCCCCCCACACAGAGCTCGGAGTGACCCCCCCCCACAGAGCTCGGAGTGACCCCCCCCCCACAGAGCTCGGAGTGGCCCCCCCCCACACAGAGCTCGGAGTGACCCCCCCCCACAGAGCTCGGAGTGACCCCCCCCCACAGAGCTCGGAGTACCCCCCCCACACAGAGCTCAGAGTACCCACCCCCCCCACACAGAGCTCGGAGTGTCCCCCCCCCACCAACCCACAGAGCTCGGAGTGTCCCCCCCCCACCAACCCACAGAGCTCGGAGTGACCCCCCCCCCACAGAGCTCGGAGTGTCCCCCCCCCATAGAGCTCGGAGTGACCCCCCCCACAGAGCTCGGAGTGACCCCCCCCCACACAGAGCTCGGAGTGACCCCCCCACAGAGCTCGGAGTGACCCCCCCCCCACACAGAGCTCGGAGTGACCCCCCCCCACAGAGCTCGGAGTGACCCCCCCCCACAGAGCTCGGAGTGACCCCCCCCCCCACAGAGCTCGGAGTACCCCCCCCACACAGAGCTCGGAGTGACCCCCCCCCACACAAAGCTCAGAGTGACCCCCCCCCACACAGAGCTCGGAGTACCCCCCCCCACACAGAGCTCAGAGTGACCCCCCCCCACACAGAGCTCAGAGTGACCCCCACCCACAGAGCTCGGAGTGACCCCCACCCACAGAGCTCGGAGTGACCCCCACCCACAGAGCTCGGAGTCCCCCCCCCCAACGGAGGGTTTAAGTTAAACGGCTCAATTCCGGGGATTTTACATCAGAACCGACCCCGGGACACTACCCCCCAAACCGACCCCGGGACACTACCCCCCAAACCGACCCCGGGACACTACCTCCCAAACCGACCCCGGGACACTACCTCCCAAACCGAACCCGGGACACTACCTCCCGAACTGACCCCGGGGACACTACCCCCCAAACCGACCCCAGGACACTACCCCCCAAACCGACCCCGGGACACTACCTCCCAAACCGACCCCGGGACACTACCTCCCAAACCGAACCCGGGACACTACCCCCCGAACCGACCCCGGGACACTACCTCCCAAACCGACCCCGGGACACTACCCCCCGAACCGACCCCGGGACACTACACCCCGAACCGACCCCGGGACACTACCCCCCGAACCGATCCCGGGACATTACCCCCCGAACCGATCCCGGGACACTACCCCCCGAACCGACCCCGGGACACTACCCCCCGAACCGACCCCGGGACACTACCCCCCGAACCGACCCCGGGACACTACCCCCCGAACCGATCCCGGGACACTACCCCCCGAACCGACCCCGGGACACTACCCCCCGAACCGACCCTGGGACACTCGGCCCCGAAACCGACCCCGGAACACTACCCCCGAACCGACCCGACACACTACACTGCCCCACCCCCTGTCCCATTTACCCAAACACACTACACTGCCCCACCCCCTGTCCCATTTACCCAAACACACTACACTGCCCCACCCCCTGTCCCATTTACCCAAACTCACGATACTGCCCCACCCCCTGTCCCATTTACCCAAACACACGATACTGCCCCACCCCCTGTCCCATTTACCCAAACACACGATACTGCCCCACCCCCTGTCCCATTTACCCAAACTCACGATACTGCCCCACCCCCTGTCCCATTTACCCAAACTCACGATACTGCCCCACCCCCTGTCCCATTTACCCAAACACATGATACTGCCCCACCCCCTGTCCCATTTACCCAAACAAATGATACTGCCCCAGCCTCAGAAGATGAGAAGGGGGATTTAATAATGGGAAAAGTGGAAATGGCTGAGACCTTAAACAATTATTTTGCTTCGGTCTTCACAGTGGAAGACACAAAAGCCATGCCAAAAATTGCTGGTCACGGGAATGTGGGAAGGGAGGACCTTGAGATAATCACTATCATGAGGGGGGTAGTGCTGGACAGGCTAATGGGACTCAAGTTAGACAAGTCCCCTGGCCCTGATGAAATGCATCCCAGGGTATTAAAAGAGATGGCAGAAGTTATAGCAGATGCATTCGTTATGATCTACGAAAATTCTCTGGACTCTGGGGAGGTACCAGCGGATTGGAAAGCAGCTAATGTAACGCCTCTGTTTAAAAAAGGGGGCAGACAAAAGGCAGGTAACTATAGGCCGGTTAGTTTAACATCTGTAGAGGAGAAAATGCTTGAAGCTATCATTAAGGAAGAAATAGCGTGTAATCTAGATAGGAATAGTGCAATCAAGCAGATGCAACATGGATTCATGAAGGGGAAATCATGTTTAACTAATTTACTGGAATTCTTTGAGGATATAACGAGCATGGTGGATAGAAGTGTACCAATGGATGTGGTGTAATTAGATTTCCAAAAGGCATTCGATAAGGTGCCACACAAAAAGTTACTGCAGAAGATAAAGTTACGCGGAGTCAGAGGAAATGTATCAGCATGGATAGAGAATTGGCTGGCTAACAGAAAGCAGAGAGTCAGGATAAATGGGTCCTTTTCGGGTTGGAAATCGGTGGTTAGTGGTGTGCCACAGGGATCGGTGCTGGGACCACAACTGTTTACAATATACATAGATGACCTGGAAGAGGGGACAGAGTGTAGTGTAACAAAATTTGCAGATGACACAAAGATTAGTGGGAAAGCGGGTTGTGTAGAGGACACAGAGAGGCTGCAACGAGATTTAGATAGGTTAAGCGAATGTGCTAATGTTTGGCAGATGGAATACAATGTCGGAAAGTGTGAGGTCATCCACCTTGGAAATAAAACAGTAAAAGGGAATATTATTTGAATGGGGAGAAATTACAACATGCTGCGGTGCAGAGGGACCTGGGGGTCCTTGTGCATGAATCCCAAAAAGTTAGTTTGCAGGTGCAGCAGGTAATCAGGAAGGCGAATGGAATGTTGGCCTTCATTGCGAGAGGGATGGAGTACAAAAGCAGGGAGGTCCTGCTGCAACTGTACAGGGTATTGGTGAGGCCGCACCTGGAGTACTGCGTGCAGTTTTGCTCACCTTACTTAAGGAAGGATATACTAGCTTTGGAGGGGGTACAGAGACGATTCACGAGGCTGATTCCGGAGATGAGGGGGTTACCTTATGATGATAGATTGAGTGGACTGGGTCTTTACTTGTTGGAGTTCAGAAGGATGAGGGGTGATCTTATAGAAACATTTAAAATAATGAAAGGGATAGACAAGATAGAGGCAGAGAGGTTGTTTCCACTGGTCGGGGAGACTAGAACTAGGGGGCACAGCCTCAAAATACGGGGGAGACAATTTAAAACTGAGTTGAGAAGGAATTTCTTCTCCCAGAGGGTTGTGAATCTGTGGAATTCTCTGCCCAAGGAAGCAGTTGAGGCTAGCTCATTGACTGTATTCAAGTCACAGATAGATAGAGTTTTAACCAATCAGGGAATTAAGGGTTACGGGGAGTGGGCGGGTAAGTGGAACTGAGTCCACGGCCAGATCAGCCATGATCTTGTTGAATGGCGGAGCAGGCTCGAGGGGCTAGATGGCCTACTCCTGTTCCTAATTCTTATGTTCTTATGTTCACCCCCTGTCCCATTTACCCAAACACACGATACTGCCCCACCCCCTGTCTCATTTACCCAAACACACGACACTGCCCCACCCCCTGTCCCATTTACCCAAACACACGATATTGCCCCACCCCCTGTCCCATTTACCCAAACACACGACACTGCCCCACCCCCTGTCCCATTTACCCAAACACACGATATTGCCCCACCCCCTGTCCCATTTACCCAAACACACGACACTGCCCCACCCCCTGTCCCATTTACCCAAACACACGATAATGCCCCACCCCCTGTCCCATTTACCCAAACACACCAACAATGAACACCCGAAGCAGAAACCTTGTCACATCTGTTTTATTGAATTGGATGGTTACATTGACATTTTGCGACATCCATTTAACACTTGGTGGTGTCTCACAGGTTTCAAACTGGATCAAACCCGGCACAACAACGTTTCAAAAGGAACTCCAGACTTTCAAAGATTTGGAGATGATGTTTGTTGCCCGATTTGATCCTTGACCACACATTATTTTCTCAATGACTGAAGGAGATCGGATTGTGATCAGGGTTTTAAGCATTCTACTAGCAGATGGGAGATTTCACAGTGAGCACAGCCACCCTGTGGTAGGGTGAACCAGCCATTTACAGGGATTATCTAACCAGATATATATATGGGGGGCGAGGATTGATGAAATCACTGGATGGTATCAGCAGGATTGAAAGCTATCGGTTAGAACGAGTGAGACATTGACCAGGGTGGGTTTACCCTGTGATTTATTGATGCTCCTGATCAGGCTGGTGGTTAAAGACTCGTGCCCCACCACACAGGAGAAGGTGGTACCCCTGTCCCACTGCTCTGTGGGGACCGTCAGCTGACTGGACACCGAGTTCCAGCCGTTGGTGCCATCCTCGCTCAGTGCCTGGGTCACCAACCCTGACCTCACAAGGGTGTCGTTGGCCATCCAGGCCACGTAGATCTCCGCGGGGAAGAACCTGGTGACCAGGCACACCAGGGTCGCTGTCCGATCCATCTCCATCTCTTGCGGTGAAGGGGGGAGGAGGTAGACTCGAGGGCGGGTCTTGGCACCGACTGCAAACAGAGACAACCTTGGGTTAGACCGAGTCCTGTCCCGTCCTCGCGCACAGTATTGTAAAGTAGGGAAGTTACACTCAACCTGTATCGACCCTTGGTCAGACCTCACTTGAAAACTGGGAGATTTCTACACCCAGAGGGTGGTGGGGTTCTGGAACTCACTGCCTGAAAGGGTGGTAGAGGCAGAAACCCTCACCACATTTAAACAGTACCTGGATGTACACCTGAAGTGCCGTAACCCACAGGGCTACGGACCGAGAGCTGGACAGTGGGATGAGGCCGGGTAGCTCTTGGTCAGCCGGCACGGACACGATGGGCCGAATGGCCTCCTGTGTGGGAAGTGCTCTATGATTCCATGACACACATTTAACTGGCAAGGGAACCAGAGGGGAGGTGAGGAGAATTGCGTTTTACTCAGCGAGTTATGATGGTCTGGAACTCATTGCCTGAACGAGGGTGGTGGAGGCAGAATCAACAGTAACTTTCACAAGGGAATTGGAGACATGTTCAACCTCGGCCTCAGACAGACAATCTCCCTCACCCTTCCAATGGCTCTTCTGCCTCGGGCTCCTCCTAATACCGTGACATCTGCCAATCCCTCGGGGTCTATCCCAATCCCTGGGGGTCTATCCCAATCCCTCGGGGTTTATCCCAATCCCTGGGGGTCTATCCCAATCCCTCGGGGTCTATCCCACTCCCTCGGGGTCTATCCCAATCCCTCGGGGTTTATCCCAATCCCTCGGGGTCTATCCCAATCCCTCGGGGTTTATCCCAATCCCTGGGGGTCTATCCCAATCCTTCGGGGTCTATCCCAATCCCTCGGGGTCTATCCCACTCAATCCCTCGGGGTCTATCCCACTCCCTCGGGGTCTATCCCAATCCCTCGGGGTCTATCCCAATCCCTCGGGGTCTATCCCACCCAATCCCTCGGGGTCTATCCCACTCAATACCTCGGGGTCTATCCCACTCAATACCTCGGGGTCTATCCCACTCCTTCGGGGTCTATCCGACTCCCTCGGGATCTATCCCACCCACTCCCTCGGGATCTATCCCATCCACCCCCTCGGGGTCTATCCCAATCCCTCGGGGTCTATCACAATCCCTCAGGGTCTATCCCACCCACTCCCTCGGGGTCTATCCCAATCCCTGGGGGTCTATCCCATTCCCTCGTGGTTTATCCTAATCCCTCGGGGTCTATCCCAATCCCTCGGGGTCTATCCCACCCACTCCCTCGTGGTTTATCCTAATCCCTCGGGGTCTATCCCACTCCCTCGGGTCTATCCCAATCCCTCGGGGTCTATCCCAATCCCTCGGGGTCTATCCCAATCCCTCGGGGTCTATCCCACTGCCACTAACCCATCCCGCGGGAGCCAGTGTGGTTTGGTGCCGGGCCGTTGTTGTGATTTGGGATTGTTTTCCTGATCCGTTTCTCGGCAGGGTTCCAGCTTCTCTCTGTCTTTAACACACTCAGACACCGCGGACTGGACAGCTCACCACGAGACGGTAATAAATGGCCTCATGGGCTCAGACCCAGACACACACACCGAGCTCTCTCCACACGTACCTTGCGCCTTCTTGATCAGCCTCTTCTCCGGCGTTGGCAGGCTCTTGTCCTCCACCAAACACCAATACTCGACCCCGCTCTCCCACTCTGCGGCAGGGACGGTCAGTCTGCTGGAGATCATGTCTTTATCTCCGTGCCTCTCGGGCCCCCGGGTCTCCACCCCGTCTTCTCGCTCACTCCCGTTCACCTGCCAGGTTACTCTGACCCCCTCTAAATCACCGTGAAGCACCTCGCACAGAATGGTGGCTGTCCGGTTCCTCCAGATCTCCTCGAAGGGCGGCTTGCTCAAAGTGACCGAGATACCGGCGTCCAAACATTCACCTGGGGGAAATGTCACAATTATTATTTCACCATTCCCCCGGCGGGATGTGGGCATCGCTGGCAAAGGCCGGCATTTCTCAGTCCTCTCCGCAGGACGGTGAAGGGTCAACCACATTGGTGTGGGACGGGAGTCACGTGTGGCGTGGACAGGGCGAGGTCAGCAGGTCTCCTTCCCCAGTGTCAGCCGTGGCTCAGTGGGCAGCTCACTCACCTCAGAGTCACAAGGTTCAGAGTCTCTGAGTCACAAGGTGGTGGCTTCAAGTCCCACTCCAGGAACTTGAGCACAGAAATCTAGGCCGACACTCCCAGTGCAGTACTGAGGGAGTGCCACACTGTCGGAGGGGCAGTACTGAGGGAGCGCCGCACTGTCGGAGGGGCAGTACTGAGGGAGCACAGCACTGTCAGAGGGGCGGTACTGAGGGAGTGCCACACTGTCAGAGGGGCAGCACTGAGGGAGCGCCGCACTGTCAGAGGGGCAGTACTGAGGGAGTGCCGCACTGTCAGAGGGGCAGTACTGAGGGCCGCACTGTCGGAGGGGCAGTACTGAGGGAGTGCCGCACTGTCAGAGGGGCAGTACTGAGGGAGCACTGCACTGTCAGAGGGGCAGTACTGAGGGCCGCACTGTCGGAGGGGCAGTACTGAGGGAGTGCCGCACTGTCAGAGGGGCAGTACTGAGGGAGTGCCGCACTGTCAGAGGGGCAGTACTGAGGGAGTGCCGCACTGTCAGAGGGCCAGTACTGAGGGAGCACTGCACTGTCAGAGGGGCAGTACTGAGGGAGCGCCGCACTGCCGGAGGGGCAGTACTGAGGGAGTGTCGGAGGGACAGTACTGAGGGAGCACTGGACTGTCAGAGGGGCAGTACTAAGGGAGTGCCACACTGTCAGAGGGGCAGTACTGAGGGAGTGCCACACTGTCAGAGGGGCAGTACTGAGGGAGTGCCGCACTGTCAGAGGTGCCGTTTTTCAGATGAAACATTAAACCGAGGGCCCTGTCTGCCTTCTCCGGTGGATATAAAAGTTCCCAAGGCACTGTTTAGAAGAAGAGCAGGGGAATTCTCCCTGGTGTCCTGGGGCCAATATTTATCCCTCAATCAACATCACTAAACAGATTATCTGGTCATTATCACATTGCTGTTTGTGGGAGCTTGCTGTGTGCAAATTGGCTGCCGCGTTTCTTACATTACAACAGTGACTACACTCCAAAATTACTTCATTGGCTGTAAAGCGCTTTGAGGTGGTCGTGAAAGGCGCTATATAAATGCAAGCCTTTCTTTCTTTCAGTGGAACATTTGGGGTTTTCGCCAACATTCCGACAGCTTCCGTCACTTTTACCCTCAACCAGCTTTTTATTTCCTGTTTTTACTTTTTAAAACTGAATTCAAATTCTCAAAGTGCTGCGGTGGGAGTTGGCCTCAGTTCCCTGGATTATTAACTGCCGCCGTCAGTCTCGGCTCATTGGCGGCACCCTCTCCCTTTGTCAGAAAGTTAGTGTTGAAGCCCCACCTCGGACACTCGAGCACATAATCCACACCAACACTCCCCGTTGCCAGCACTGAGGGAGTGCTGCACCATTGGATGTACCCTCTTTCAGATCAGACGTTAAATCGAGGGCTCCGTCTGTACTCGCGGGTGGACCAGAGAGATCACACCTCCACCAACAGCACCAAAACAGATTATCTGCCCATCACCACATGGCTGTTTATGGGAGCTTGCTGTGTGTAAATTGGTTGACTCGTCCCCTCCATCACAGCAGTGACTACACTGCAATAAAAACATGACTTTGTTTGCTGTGAAGCGTTTTGGAACATCCTGAGGTTGTGAAAGACACAACATATTTGCAATTGTTCCTTTCTGTTTTTAGTCCAGGCCTCTGGATTAAATAAGACCAGAAGGATTAGGAGCAGGAGTCGGCCATTCGGCCCCTCGAGCCTGCTCCGCCATTCAATGGGATCACAGCTGATCTTCGACCTCAACTCCACTTTCCTGCACTGTCCTCATAATCCCTCGATTCCCTCAATATCCAAAAATCGATCCATCTCTGTCTTGGGGTCATATCTGACTCCGACCACATAGCCACAGCATGACTAAAACCGCCTATATCCACCTCCGTAACATCGCCCGTCTCCGCCCCTGCCTCAGCTCTTCCACTGCTGAAACCCTCATCCATGCCTTTGTTACCTCCAGACTTGACTATTCCAACGCATTCTTGGCTGGCCTCCCACATTCTACTCAATGTAAACTGGAGGTGATCCAAAAGTGGGCTGCCTGTGTCCTAACTCGCACCAAGTCCCGCTCACCCATCACCCCCTGTGCTCGCTGCCCCGTGTCCTAACTCGCACCAAGTCCCACTCACCCATCACCCACTGTGCTCGCTGCCTGTGTCCTAACTCGCACCAAGTCCCACTCACCCATCACCCCCTGTGCTCACTGCCCCATGTCCTAACTCGCACCAAGTCCCGCTCACCCATCACCCCCTGTGCTCGCTGCCCCGTGTCCTAACTCGCACCAAGTCCCGCTCACCCATCACCCCCTGTGCTCGCTGACCTACATTGGCTTCCGGTTAGGCGACACCTCGATTTCAAAATGCTCATCCTTATTTTCAAATTCTTCCATGGCCTCGTCCCTCCCTATCTCTGTAATCTCCTCCAGCCCCACAACTCCTGAGATGTCTGCGCTCCTCTAAATCTGCCTTCCTGAGCATCCCTGATTATAATCACTCAACCATTGGTGGCCGTGCCTTCTGTTGCCTGGGCCCTAAGCTCTGGAACTCCCTGCCTCTCTTTCCCCCTTCAAGACGCTCCTTAAAACCTACCTCCGGTCACCTGCACTAATTTCTACTTATGCGGCTCGGTGCATTTCTATCCCATAATACTCCTGTGAAGCACCTTGGGACTTTTATTACCTTAAAGGTGCTACATTGCTATATAAATACAAGTTTTTGTTGTTGTTGTTGAATATACTCCACAGCCCTCTGGGGCAGAGAATTCCAGATTCACCACCCTCTGAGTGAAGAGGTTTCTCCTCATCTCAGTCCTAAATGGCCGACCCCTGATCCTGAGACTGTGACCCCTGGTTCTAGACTCCCCAGCCCGGGGGAAACACTTTCCTATTTTTCCTACCAAAGTGGATAACTTCACATTTCTCCACATTATATTCCATTTGCCATGTTCTTGCCCACTCACTGAGCCTGTCTGTATCCCCTTGAAGCCTCTTTGCATCCTCCTCACAACTTACATTCCTACCTAGCTTTGTATCATCAGCAAACTTGGATATATTATATTTGGTCCCCTCATCCAAATCACTGATATAGATTGTAAATATCTGGGGCCCCAGCACTAACCCCAGCGGCACCCAACTAGTTACAGCCTGCCAACCCGAAAATGACCCATTTATTCCTACTCTCTGTGTTCTGTCCATTAACCAATCCTCAATCCATGCTAGTATATTACCCCCAATCCCATGAGCCCTAATTTTGTTTAATAGCCTCTTGTGAGGCACCTTATCGAATGCCTTCTGAAAATCTAAATAGACCACATCCACTGGTTCCCCCTTATCTACTGTGCCAGTTACAACGTCAGTAAACTCTAACTGGTCCACTACATGAGCTATGTGGTCAGTGTTGAATGTGTCTGGCTCTAGTCGAGTTGATAGCAGTGGGGCCAAAGGAGGTGAATATTGGAGTCAGGCCCCGGGACCCTACCTTGGTCATCCTTGACGTCCCGGCTGGTGTTGGTGTTGGACGATGGATGAGAGACTGTGCAGGTGAAGACTGAACCTTTCTTCCACTCCTCTGTGCTCACAGTCAGGAAGTGGCTGGCACTGAAAGTCCCTGCCTGCTCCAGCATGGTGCGAGCAGCGCTGGTGTTGGAGGAGATGGGAGAGTGGTCCTTCTCCCAGGAGACGTGTATGATGTTCGGGTAGAATCCGGTGATCATGCACTCGAGGGTGGCCGTGTTTCTGCTCTGGGTGCCTTGGGCCGGTGGAGGCAGCAGTCGGACGTTGGGACCCTGTGTGTGAACTGGAAACAGAGACAGTGTTAAACTCTTTCCCTCGCGGTTACCAAAGCCAGGCGTTACATTTCTGATCCTTTGCCCACCTTTTGCACGGCTTGTCCGTACTGACACTGGTGAGGACGAGGAAGTCCGGTGGGCAGAGCACATGTACTCTACCCCACTGCTCCACTCCTCCACGCTGGTTCGCAGTTGACTGACGACTCTGTACAGGGTCCCTTCCTCTCTCAGTTGCTGAGTATTAACACCTTCACTTCTGTCCAGCCCGCTCACCTTCCAGGAGATTTCGACCGGGTTCGGATCGGCACAGAACACTTCACACACCAGGGTAGCAGTCCCACTGATCCAAACCTCTTCCATAGAAGGATTTCGAATAAAAACAGACATTTCTGGGAATGAGAAAGGGAAAACTTTCAGAAGAATGGACAATGCCTGGTGCCAGGCGGCTTCAGAATCTCGAGAGACTTTTCTATTGATGGTCCTTTGAGAGACCAGTGCCAAGGAGAACACATTCTGTGCCCAGTCCAATGGCTCTGGCATGAAACGTGGGGAAGTCCATGTTATGGAGAAAGGATCCCCAACCTGTCTCCAATCTAGACCGCCATTTTGGGCCATCGCTGAAGCCTTTCAGAGATCTCCCCTCAGTCTCGATGACCGAAGGCGAAATGCTTGGAAGAAGTGTGACATACGGAACGGATTATCGAGGGGCCCACAGTACAACCTGAAGGATCAAACCTTCCTCACAAACAGTGGGCAACCATCGACCGCCTCAGAACCGGTCACGGTCGATGCTGCCACCTTCTCCAGGGGTGGGAGATTAAAGCCTCCCCATCGTGTGACTGTGGAGCTCCTAATCAGACCCTGGAGCACATCATCGAGCCCTGCCCCCAGAGGGAATACACAGGCAGCCTGCAGGACCTCCACACTGTTACACCGGGAGCTTGGGCCTGGAGATCTGACTGAGATATTGATGTTTGATTTGCTTTGCTGCTCCCGAGGGAAGAAAAAGATTGATGCTCCGTGACGGAAGGTCAGGGCGGAAGTGAGTTTCAACAGTTTAAACCAGAGTCCTTTTCAATGTGTAATATCTGGGGTTGATACTCGATCAAGCAGCACTGCAGCTAAACCTGGAGCAAATCTCACATTGGGACATCCCTGGGGTGTTGGAAAGGTATCAGAGGGTGAGATTGGTCCTGATAGCGCCTCCGGGGGGGGGGGGGGGCAGGGGGGGAGAGGTCGGGGGCTTTTCAACCGGGGAAGGGGGAGGGGAGCGCTACGCTTCCTTCGAGGAGCAGTGAGAGCAATTCCGTGCTGGGCCCTAAAAGTCCCGCCATCCCCAGGAGGTTCCCCCCCCGACCCAGGAGGTTCCTCCCCCCTCCCCCCCAGGAGGTTACCCCGCCCGGCCCAGGAGGTTACCCCCCCACCCCTCCCAGGAGGTTACTCTCCCCCTCCCCCCCAGGAGGTTACCCCCCGCCCCCAGGGGATTAGTGGGAAAGCGGGTTGTGTAGAGGACACAGAGAGGCTGCAAAGAGATTTAGATAGGTTAAGCGAATGGGCTAAGGTTTGGCAGATGGAATACAATGTCGGAAAGTGTGAGGTCATCCACCTTGGGAAAAAAACAGTAAAAGGGAATATTATTTGAATGGGGAGAAATTACAACATGCTGCGGTGCAGAGGGACCTGGGGGTCCTTGTGCATGAATCCCAAAAAGTTAGTTTGCAGGTGCAGCAGGTAATCAGGAAGGCGAATGGAATGTTGGCCTTCATTGCGAGAGGGATGGAGTACAAAAGCAGGGAGGTCCTGCTGCAACTGTATAGGGTATTGGTGAGGCCGCACCTGGAGTACTGCGTGCAGTTTTGGTCGCCTTACTTAAGGAAGGATATACTGGCTTTGGAGAGGGTACAGAGACGATTCACTAGGCTGAGTCCGGAGATGAGGGGGTTACCTTATGATGATAGATTGAGTAGACTGGGTCTTTACTTGTTGGAGTTCAGAAGGATGAGGGGTGATCTTATAGAAACATTTAAAATAATGAAAGGGATAGACAAGATAGAGGCAGAGAGGTTGTTTCCACCGGTCGGGGAGACTAGAACTAGGGGGCACAGCCTCAAAATACGGGGGAGCCAATTTAAAACTGAGCTGAGAAGGAATTTCTTCTCCCAGAGGGTTGTGAATCTGTGGAATTCTCTGCCCAAGGAAGCAGTTGAGGCTAGCTCATTGAATGTATTCAAGTCACAGATAGATAGATGTTTAACTAATAAGGGAATTAAGGGTTACGGGGAGCGGGCGGGTAAGTGGAGCTGAGTCCACGGCCAGATCAGCCATGATCTTGTTGAATGGTGGAGCAGGCTCGAGGGGCTAGATGGCCTACTCCTGTTCCTAATTCTTATGTTCTTATGTTCTTATTACCAGATTACACCCCCCCCCCCGCCAGGAGGTTACCCCTCCCCCATAGGAGGTTACCCCTCCCCCAATCAGGGGCACAGGGGAGCGACGCCCCCATCTTGCATTTCTTGGCTTGTAAATTGACGGAGAAAACATAATCAGAACGTCAGGGATCCACCCGAGCCGTTTTGGATCCACTCGCTGTAACCCTGAACAACAGATCCCCAGCGGGGACTGCAATGGGGCTGAGCGACATGTTAATAAAATGCAATCCCTGCTTTGTGAAATGCAGCGAGAGATGCAGACTGCTGAGTGAAATGGGAGAAATGCTGGTTTGCTCAGAGCCCCCATGTAGGGCTGTGCATCGATCTGTGACATCGAGCACACACTGAGGCAATGAGGACCCCTCCTCACCATTCACAGCGAGCCCAGTGTCCAATCTCTCCATGGTCTCACCTCTCCCTCATCTCTCTATCCTTCTCCAGCCCTACAGCCCCTCCGGGAACCCTGCATTCCTCAACTCTGGCCTCTTGTACATCCTGCACTCCCATCGCCCCAAAACTGTCAGCCACCCGTGGCTTCAGCCCCGTGTCTGGGCCCGAACCTCAGGAACTCCCTCCTAAACCTCATGGCTTGTCACCCTCTCTCTCCCTGGGACACAGCTTGCCCCGTGACCCAGCTTTTGGTCACTCTCCTTCTTTCTCCTGCTTCACAATATTCCCACATTACAACACTGACTACAGACAGTGCTTCATTGGCTGGAAAGCGCTTTGAGGCGTCCGGTGCTGGTGACAGGCGCTATATAAATGCAAGTCTTTCCTTCCTTTGGCTCGGTGACAATTTTTGTCTGCGTCAATTTGAACGGGAATACCTCCACAACACAGTTATAATATACATGTTCTAAACCATCACATATTTAAAATTCATCAAAAGGAAATGTAATTATTAAAAACAAAAATTTAATTTTTTGAAAAATAAATTTACATATTTTAAAGGGTCCACAAATAAACTTACCTTATTTAATAGGATTTTAAATGTTTAAATTATTGAAAATGCATTTTTCTGTCCTTTAAAAGTCTTATGCTGATTAAAGCAGGCCTTACACCTGCTTCTATCACTTGGAAAAATTGTTGGTCCTGGGGCAGGGGCCCAGGGGCCGTGGCAGGGTCAGGAGCCGGGGCAGAGGGCCAGGGCCCGGGGCAGGGTCAGGAGCCGGGGCAGAGGGCCGGGGCAGGGGGCCTGGGGCAGAGGGCCAGGGCCTGGGGCAGGGTCAGGGGCTGGGGGCCAGGTCAGGGCCTGGGGCAGGGTCAGGGTCAGGGTCAGGGGCAGGGTCAGGGTCAGGGGCAGGGGCAGAGGCAGGGGCAGGGTCAGGGGCAGGGTCAGGGGCAGGGGGCAGGGGCAGGGGCAGGGTCAGGGTCAGGGGGCAGGGTCAGGGTCAGGGGGCAGGGTCAGGGGCAGGGCAGGCAGCCCAACTATCTGCCCGCGGAGGCCCTTTATCCGGATGTGTGCGACCTGTGGCGAGGATTGCTGTGGGTTTGGGCACACGCTGTGAATGCCTAAATCTGCAGCTCACACACCCTCGGGGCCAGTGACATCCTTCACACATTCCCCCTTTACACTGTCTCTCACAGGACCATGGTCACTTCAGAAACCTCGCAGCTCACTGTTCTGAGCGCTATTCACACACACACATTCACTGTGTGTCACAACTCAGGCAATGTTTACCCTGTGTATATGTAATCTCAACACTGGGAGAGGGAGGAGGCAGGATGGCCATCTCTGGGTCAGGATTGAAACCTTTAATGAGTACCGGGAATCACTCCCTCCGGCTGCAGATTGAGCTGCTGTGTGAGCACAGTCTCTGTCTGACAGGACCGTGTCTTTGATTCATTTAAAGATCGTCTCTGTTCCTCTCCCCGGCATTTTGAACAGAAATGCTGTTGGATTGGGATTGGTCACATTGAGACTTGTCACAGCGTGCAATCAGTGATTCTCAAACCCAGGTGTAGTGTACACCGTGCAATCAGTGATTCTCAAACCCAGGTGTAGTGTACACCGTGCAATCAGTGATTCTCAAACCCAGGTGTAGTGTACACCGTGTATAGTCAGTAATTCTCAAACCCAGGTGTAGTGTACAGCGTGCAATCAGTGATTCTCAAACCCAGGTGTAGTGTACACCGTGTATAGTCAGTGATTCTCAAACCCAGGTGTAGTGTACACCGTGTATAGTCAGTGATTCTCAAACCCAGGTATAGTGTACACCGTGTATAGTCAGTGATTCTTAAACCCAGGTGTAGTGTACAGCGTGTGTAATCAGTGATTCTCAAACCCAGGTGTAGTGTACACCGTGTATAGTCAGTGATTCTCAAACCCAGGTGTAGTGTACACCGTGCAATCAGTGATTCTCAAACCCAGGTGTAGTGTACACCGTGTATAGTCAGTGATTCTCAAACCCAGGTGTAGTGTACACCGTGTATAGTCAGTGATTCTCAAACCCAGGTGTAGTGTACACTGTGTAATCAGTGATTCTCAAACCCAGGTGTAGTGTACACCGTGTATAGTCAGTGATTCTCAAACCCAGGTGTAGTGTACACTGTGTAATCAGTGATTCTCAAACCCAGGTGTAGTGTACACTGTGTATAGTCAGTGATTCTCAAACCCAGGTGTAGTGTACACCGTGCAATCAGTGATTCTCAAACCCAGGTGTAGTATACACCGTGTATAGTCAGTGATTCTCAAACCCAGGTTTAATATACACCGTGTATAGTCAGTGATTATCAAACCCAGGTTTAATATACACCGTGTAATCAGTGATTCTCAAACCCAGGTTTAATATACACTGTATATAGTCAGTGATTGTCAAACCCAGGTTTAATATACACCGTGTATAGTCAGTGATTATCAAACCCAGGTTTAATATACACCGTGCAATCAGTGATTCTCAAACCCAGGTTTAATATACACCGTGTATAGTCAGTGATTCTCAAACCCAGGTGTAATATACACCGTATATAGTCAGTGATTCTCAAACCCAGGTTTAATATACACCGTATATAGTCAGTGAGTATCAAACCCAGGTGTAATATACACCGTATATAGTCAGTGATTATCAAACCCAGGTTTAATATACACCATGTATAGTCAGTGATTATCAAACCCAGGTGTAATATACACCGTGTATAGTCAGTGATTCTCAAACCCAGGTGTAATATACACCGTGTATAGTCAGTGATTCTCAAACCCAGGTGTAATATACACCGTGTATAGTCAGTGATTCTCAAACCCAGGTGTAATATACACCGTGTATAGTCAGTGATTCTCAAACCCAGGTTTAATATACACTGTATATAGTCAGTGATTCTCAAACCCAGGTGTAATATACACCGTGTATAGTCAGTGATTCTCAAACCCAGGTTTAATATACACTGTATATAGTCAGTGATTATCAAACCCAGGTTTAATATACACCGTGTATAGTCAGTGATTATCAAACCCAGGTTTAATATACACCGTGCAATCAGTGATTCTCAAACCCAGGTTTAATATACACCGTGTATAGTCAGTGATTCTCAAACCCAGGTGTAATATACACCGTATATAGTCAGTGATTCTCAAACCCAGGTTTAATATACACCGTATATAGTCAGTGAGTATCAAACCCAGGTGTAATATACACCGTATATAGTCAGTGATTATCAAACCCAGGTTTAATATACACCATGTATAGTCAGTGATTATCAAACCCAGGTGTAATATACACCATGTATAGTCAGTGATTCTCAAACCCAGGTGTAATATACACCGTGTATAGTCAGTGATTCTCAAACCCAGGTGTAATATACACCGTGTATAGTCAGTGATTCTCAAACCCAGGTGTAATATACACCGTGTATAGTCAGTGATTCTCAAACCCAGGTTTAATATACACCGTATATAGTCAGTGAGTATCAAACCCAGGTGTAATATACACCGTATATAGTCAGTGATTATCAAACCCAGGTTTAATATACACCATGTATAGTCAGTGATTATCAAACCCAGGTGTAATATACACCGTGTATAGTCAGTGATTCTCAAACCCAGGTTTAATATACACCGTGTATAGTCAGTGATTATCAAACCCAGGTTTAATATACACTGTATATAGTCAGTGATTATCAAACCCAGGTTTAATATACACTGTGTATAATCAGTGATTATCAAACCCAGGTTTAATATACACCGTGTATAGTCAGTGATTATCAAACCCAGGTTTAATATACACTGTATATAGTCAGCGATTATCATACCCAGGTTTAATATACACCGTATATAGTCAGTGATTATCAAACACAGGTTTAATATACACCGTATATAGTCAGTGATTCTCAAACCCAGGTTTAATATACACCGTATATAGTCAGTGATTATCAAACCCAGGTTTAATATACACCGTGTATAGTCAGTGATTATCAAACCCAGGTTTAATATACACCGTATATAGTCAGTGATTATCAAACCCAGGTTTAATATACACCGTATATAGTCAGTGATTCTCAAACCCAGGTTTAATATACACCGTATATAGTCAGTGATTATCAAACCCAGGTTTAATATACACCGTATATTGTCAGTGATTCTCAAACCCAGGTTTAATATACACCGTATATAGTCAGTGATTATCAAACCCAGGTTTAATATACACCATGTATAGTCAGTGATTATCAAGCCCAGGTTTAATATACACCGTGTATAGTCAGTGATTATCAAACCCAGGTTTAATATACACCATGTATAGTCAGTGATTATCAAACCCAGGTTTAATATACACCGTATATAGTCAGTGATTATCAAACCCAGGTTTAATATACACCGTATATAGTCAGTGATTCTCAAACCCAGGTTTAATATACACCGTGTATAGTCAGTGATTATCAAACCCAGGTTTAATATACACCGTATATAGTCAGTGATTATCAAACCCAGGTTTAATATACACCGTGTATAGTCAGTGATTATCAAACCCAGGTTTAATATACACCGTGTATAGTCAGTGATTATCAAACCCAGGTTTAATATACACCGTGTATAGTCAGTGATTATCAAACCCAGGTTTAATATACACCGTGTATAGTCAGTGATTATCAAACCCAGGTTTAATATACACCATGTATAGTCAGTGATTATCAAACCCAGGTTGAGTCTGCACGGTGCTGATGTTAAATGTTGCGGTTTTTGGAAGGTGCTCAGCCCCTGTCTTGCATCAGTGATCAAGTCTGGACATTGAACAGTTCCCAGTGACAGAGGCTCACCCATCATCAGCCCACACAGGGCCGCAATATTCCCCTTGTTATTCCAAAATGATGATATTATTGGGCGAGCGACACTTCATTCCGTTTACTCAGGGGGAGGAGGGGAGGGGAATTTATAAAACCACTTCCCAAACTTGAATTCCTTGTGATCATTGAGCTCCTGTCGTTGACTGATGTCAGTATCCGGGAGCTGGGTGAATGATACATAGAAACATAGAAAATAGGTGCAGGAGTATGCCATTCGGCCCTTCGAGCCTGCACCACCATTCAATAAGATCATGGCTGATCATTCCTTCAGTACCCCTTTCCGGCTTTCTAACCATACCCCTTGATCCCTTTAGCCGTAAGGGCCACATCTAACTCCCTCTTGAATATGTCCAATGAACTGGCATCAACAACTCTCTGTGGCAGGGAATTCCACAGGTTAACAACTCTCTGAGTGAAGAAGTTTCTCCTCATCACAGTCCTAAATGGCCTACCCCTTATCCTCAGACTGTGACCCCTGGTTCTGGACTTCCCCAACATCGGGAACATTCTTCCTGCATCTAACTTGTCTAGTCCCGTCAGAATCTTATATGTCTCTATGAGATCCCCTCTCATTCTTCTAAACTCCAGTGAATACAGGCCCAGTTGATCCAGTCTCTCCTCATATGACAGTCCAGCCATCCCTGGAATCAGTCTGGTGAATCTTCGCTGCACTCCCTCAATAGCAAGAACGTCCTTCCTCAGATTAGGAGACCAAAACTGTACACAATACTCCAGGTGTGGAACCCTTTCTATTTCTGCTACCCAGAGTTTTCATCCAAAACCTATCGGGTTGTGCAGGGCACCAGTCGGGCTGCTGTGTCCTTTCTCAGCAATGTGCCTCAGGACCAACATCATTAAAGACGCCCCCCCGCCTTTCACTGGATCAATGGGACATTACGTCCCTCCCTTTCACTGGATCATTGGGACATTCCCCCCACCCCTTTCACTGGATCAATGGAACATCCCCCCCCCCCCCCGTCACTGGATCAATGGATCATTCCCCACCCCCCCGTCACTGGATCATTGGGACATTACGTCCCTCCCTTTCACTGGATCATTGGGACATTCCCCCCACCCCTTTCACTGGATCAATGGAACATCCCCTCCCCCCCGTCACTGGATCAATGGAACATTCCCCCCCCCCCCGTCACTGGATCAATGGGACATTTCCCCCCCCCCATCACTGGATCAATTGGACATTCCCCTTCCCCCCCCCCACGTCACTGGATCAATGGAACATACCCCCCCCCCGTCACTGGATCAATGGAACATTCCCCCCCCCCCCGTCACTGGATCAATGGGACATTCCCACCCCCCTTTCAATGGATCAATTGGACATTCCCCTCCGCCCCCCCACCCCCCACGTCACTGGATCAATGGAACATCCCCCCCCCCCCCCGTCACTGGATCAATGGAACACCCCCCCCCCCCCCGTCACTGGATCAATGGAACATTTCCCCCCCCCCCGTCACTGGATCAATGGAACATCCCCCCCCCCCGTCACTGGATCAATGGGACATTCCCCCCCCCCCCCGTCACTGGATCAATGGGACATTCCCACCCCCCTTTCAATGGATCAATTGGACATTCCCCTCCGCCCCCCCACCCCCCATGTCACTGGATCAATGGAACATTCCCCCCCCCCCCGTCATTGGATCAATGGAATATCCCCCCCCCCCCCCCCCGTCACTGGATCAATGGAACATCCCCCCCCCCCCCCCGTCACTGGATCAATGGAACATTTCCCCCCCCCCCCGTCACTGGATCAATGGAACATTTCCCCACCCCCCCCGTCACTGGATCAATGGAACATCCCCCCCCCCCCCCCCGTCACTGGATCAATGGGACATTCCCCCCCCCCCCCCCGTCACTGGATCAATGGGACATTCCCCCCTCCCCCGTCACTGGATCAATGGGACATTACTCTTTCCCCCCCCCCCCCCACCCCGCCCTCACTGTATCCCTGGGCCAGAGATGGTCCTCCAATTGTTGCCCACTCGGCCCAGACCAAAGAGGCAATGGTCAAGCTGTGGGGCCGGGACCGACCCGAAGTGACCCAGCAAAGAATGACCATGTAGACCAGGAGTGGGCTGGGCTGGGGAACCGAGCTTGGGCTGTACCCCCTCCCTCTGTGTACACTCTATCCCCATATACACCGTGGGCTGTACCCCCTCCCTCTGTGTACACTCTATCCCCATATACACCGTGGGCTGTGCCCCCTCCCTCTGTGTACACTCTATCCCCACACACACCATGGGCTGTACCCTCCCTCTGTGTACACTCTATCCCCACACACACCGTGGGCTGACCCTCCCTCTGTGTACACTCTATCCCCACACACACCGTGGGTTGTACCCCCTCCCTCTGTGTACACTGTATCCACACACACCATGGGTTGACCCTCCCTCTGTGTACACTCTATCCCCGTATACACCGTGGGCTGTACCCCCTCCCTCTGTGTACACTCTATCCCCACACACACCGTGGGCTGTACCCTCCCTCTGTGTACACTCTATCCCCATATACACCGTGGGCTGTACCCCCTCCCTCTGTGTACACTCTATCCCCACACACACCATGGGCTGTACCCTCCCTCTGTGTACACTGTATCCCAATATACACCGTGGGCTGACCCTCCCTCTGTGTGCACTCTATCCCCACACACACCGTGGGCTGTACTCCCTCCCTCTGTGTACACTCTATCCCCACACACCGTGGCCTGACCCTTCCTCTTTGTACAGTCTATCCCCACACACCGTGGCCTGACCCTTCCTCTGTGTAACACTCTATCCCACACACCATGGGCTGTACCCTCCCTCTGTGTACACTCTATCCCCACACACCGTGGGCTGTACCCTCCCTCTGTGTACACTCTATCCCCACACACACCATACGCTGACCCTCCCTCTGTGTACGCTCTATCCACACACACCGTGGCCTGACCCTCCCTCTGTGTACACTCTATCCCCACACACACCGTGACCTGACCCTCCCTCTGTGTACACTCTATCCACACACACCGTGGCCTGACCCTCCCTCTGTGTACACTCTATCCCCACACACACCGTGGGCTGACCCTCCCTCTGTGTACACTCTATCCCCATATACACCGTGGGCTGTACCCCCTCCCTCTGTGTACACTCTATCCCCACACACACCATGGGCTGTACCCTCCCTCTGTGTACACTGTATCCCAATATACACCGTGGGCTGACCCTCCCTCTGTGTGCACTCTATCCCCACACACACCGTGGGCTGTACCCCCTCCCTCTGTGTACACTCTATCCCCACACACCGTGGCCTGACCCTTCCTCTTTGTACAGTCTATCCCCACACACCGTGGCCTGACCCTTCCTCTGTGTAACACTCTATCCCACACACCATGGGCTGTACCCTCCCTCTGTGTACACTCTATCCCCACACACCGTGGGCTGTACCCTCCCTCTGTGTACACTCTATTCCCAACATACACCGTGGGCTGTACCCTCCCTCTGTGTACACTCTATCCCCACACACACCATGGGCTGTACCCCTCCCTCTGTGTACACTCTATCCCCACACACTGTGGGCTGACCCTCCCCCTGTGTACACTCTATCCCCACACACACCATACGCTGACCCTCCCTCTGTGTACGCTCTATCCACACACACCGTGGCCTGACCCTCCCTCTGTGTACACTCTATCCCCACACACACCGTGACCTGACCCTCCCTCTGTGTACACTCTATCCACACACACCGTGGCCTGACCCTCCCTCTGTGTACACTCTATCCCCACACACACCGTGGGCTGACCCTCCCTCTGTGTACACTCTATCCCCAAACACACTGTGGGCTGTACCCTCCCTCTGTGTACACTCTATCCCCACACACACTGTGGGCTGTACACCCTCCCTCTGTGTACACTCTATCCCCACACACACTGTGGGCTGTACCCCCTCCCTCTGTGTACACTCTATCTCCACACACACTGTGGGCTGACCCTCCCTCTGTGTACACTCTATCCCCACACACACTGTGGGCTGTACCCTCCCTCTGTGTACACTCTATCCCCACACACACCGTGGGCTGACCCTCCCTCTGTGTACACTCTATCCCCACACACACTGTGGGCCGTGTCTATAAGCCATCAGACACTTTGTAATAAAATCCAGCGGCCAATTCCATTCACAATCAATCACTTTATTTCGCATTTGTTTTGGTGACATTTATATTGATGCTCGTCACCATCGGGAAGGGTCACTTTAAGGTTAGTCTGGTAGAGAAACTTCGGCACACACCCAGAACAAGAGCACGCAGCGTTTCCACCTGGAACCGGAAGAGTTGCAGATTTAAGTGTTATACATTTTCACCTCCCGTCCCGTGCTGGGAAAGTGGGAGCTCCACACGGCCCCGGAGCTCTGCTCCATCCGGAGTTTGTATGATGCTAAAAGGGAGCAGATCGTGTGGACCATAACACGCTGTCTCACCTGGTCCTGAACAGGCGAACCAGAGACACGAGCTGCGCTTAAAGGGGAGCCGTGTCACTTCAAATCTGATGTGGGGGATCAATATTTCAGTGAGTGGTCAATCGATGGAACACGTTCCCTCAGGAGAGGGGGCAGCAGCTCGTGGCAATTCATTCAAATGCAAAACTGGGCAGATTTCTTTCCTACCTGTGGGTGTATGTGCAGAAAGCGCAGAAGGTTGAGAGGAGATTTGACAGAGGTGTTCTCAGGTTGGGAAAGCAGTTATAAAGGCTTCCAGGATCCTGGGCTTCATAAACCGAGACACAGAGTACTGCCCGTGGGAATGTTGATGGACCTGTATAAAACACGGGTTCGGCCCCAGCTGGAGTATTGTGTCCAATTCTGGGCCCCGCACTTTAGGAAGGATGTGAAGGCCTTAGAGAGGGAGCAGAGGGGATTTCCGAGAATGGTTCCAGGGATGTGGGACTTCAGTGACGGGGATGGACTGGAGAAGCTGGGGTTGTTCTCCTTGGAGCAGAGAAGGTTGAGAGGAGATTTGATTGAAGTGTTCACAATCATGAGGGGTCTGGACAGAGGTCGAGAGAAACTGTTCCCATTGGGGGAAGGGTCAGGAACCAGAGGGACACAGATTTAAGGCGATTGGCAGAAGAACCAGAGGCGATGTAAGAAAATACTTGTTTACGCAGCGAGTGGTTGGGATCTGGAATTCACGGCCTGAGAGGGTGGGGGAGGCAGACTCAATCCTGCTTTCAAAAGGGAGTTGGATAAATATCTGAAGGGAAAAATATTGGCGGGCTACGGGGAAAGGGCGGGGAGTGGGACTGGCTGGGGTCAGCACGGGCTCGATGGGCTGACTGGCCTTTCGTGCTGTGACCATTCTCTGGTTCTAGTCTATAAAATAACATTTGGGAGACAGTAGGAAGGGAACAGGTAGGAGGTGAAGGTATCGATGGGCCGCCCGTTTCACGCTCCGCACCATTATCCTTTCCATTGAAGTTAGCGGAGAGTAAAATCGGGCGAGAAGTAAACGGGTGACCAGCCCGACCCCGGCAGTTTCCCCGCCCAGCGCCTTGGGTTAAAGTTACTCTCTCTAAGTGTCGGTTCAATATCAACACGTAAAATACTAAACATCTCGCCTCTCTCACCAGGGGCGATATTCGGGACAGTGATTCACGAGTTAAGGGCGAACATTAGCGCATTAAGTTAATACAAGGCTGGATTACTGACCATATTCCTCCCCCTCAGACACCACTTACCCGCTTGATACCTCATGCTGATTGTGTTAGGGAGGTTCGAAGGTCCATGGGCCACTTCACAGGTGTAGACCTCCCCCTTGGTCCATTCCTCCACAGGCACCGTCAGGTAAGCCACCGTTTCAAAGGTATCGGCGGCTCCCGGTCTGGAAGGGAGAACGATACCCTTCTGGTCCACCCCGCCTTTCTTCCAGGAAACCTTTAGTTTGTCGGGATAGAAACCAGATATGGCACAGCCCAGGACAGCGGTGGTTTGATTGTAGACAACCTCCGGCGATGGAACAAGCGAGATGAGGCTTGGAGCTTGAGCTGTAACACGTTACAAGATTTCAGATTAAATGGGGTTGGGATTGGCCGCGATCTAATGCAGTAGCAGAACGGGCCGGAGAGGCTGACTGGCCTACCCCTGTTCCTGTGTTCCCCTGGACAGATATCGAGGGGTATCAACAGAACAAGGGAATCCTGTGGATCTCTCAGGTGACCTTTCATCTCACTCAGCCTGTCAATCCACCCCCAATTGTGACTGGATTCTCTCTCGGCCTCTCCTGAAATGTGTGGTTACTTTTCAGATCTGGGCTCGGAAAACCAGCCTCCCTTTTCACATTTCAGATGCTGACCGATTTGCTGTGTATGTTCACAGCATCATAGAAATTTACAGCACGGAAGGAGGCCATTCGACCCATCGTGTCCACACCGGCCGACCAAGAGCTACCCAGCCTAATCCCACTTTCCAGCTCTCGGTCCGTAGCCCTGTGGGTTACAGCACTTCAGGTGTACATCCAGGTACTGTTTAAATATGGTGAGGGTTTCTGCCTCTACCACCCTTTCAGGCCGTGAGTTCCAGACCCCCACCACCCTCTGGGTTAAAAACTTTCCACTCAAATTCCCCCGACCAATTACTTTAAATCTACGTCCCCTGGTTATTGACCCCTCGGCTAAGGGAAACGAGTCCTTCCTATCCACTCTATCCAGGCCCCTCATAATTTTATACACCTCAATCAGGTCTCCCCTCAGCCTCCTCTGTTCCAAAGTAAACAACCCCAGCCGATCCAATCTGTCCTCACAGCCAATGTTTCTGCAGGGACCTGAAGATCCCACAGTGCCCATAACCGGGTCTGGGATCGGAGCCGACAGGGCTGTACTTTGTAACCTTCTCGCTGAGCCTGTGGGGAAACTACAATTATCCACAAGGTGCAGGCAGTGTGAGCCCGTACCTTCACCATTCCCCCTCCATGGTGCAGTGTGAGCCGTACTATCACCATTCCCCCTCCATGGTGCAGTGTGAGCCCGTACCGACACCATTCCCCCTCCATGGTGCAGTGTGAGACGTACCTTCACCATTCCCCCTCCATGGTGCAGTGTGAGACGTACCTTCACCATTCCCCCTCCATGGTGCAGGCAGTGTGAGACGTACCGACACCATTCCCCCTCCATGGTGCAGTGTGAGACGTACCGACACCATTCCCCCTCCATGGTGCAGTGTGAGACGTACCGACACCATTCCCCCTCCATGGTGCAGGCAGTGTGAGACGTACCGACACCATTCCCCCTCCATGGTGCAGGCAGTGTGAGACGTACCGTCACCATTCCCCCTCCATGGTGCAGTGTGAGACGTACTGACACCATTCCCCCTCCATGGTGCAGTGTGAGACGTACCGACACCATTCCCCCTCCATGGTGCAGTGTGAGACGTACCGACACCATTCCCCCTCCATGGTGCAGTGTGAGACGTACCGACACCATTCCCCCTCCATGGTGCAGTGTGTGACGTACCGACACCATTCCCCCTCCATGGTGCAGTGTGAGACGTACCGACACCATTCCCCCTCCATGGTGCAGTGTGAGACGTACCGACACCATTCCCCCTCCATGGTGCAGTGTGAGACGTACCGACACCATTCCCCCTCCATGGTGCAGTGTGAGACGTACCGACACCATTCCCCCTCCATGGTGCAGGCAGTGTGAGACGTACCGACACCATTCCCCCTCCATGGTGCAGGCAGTGTGAGACGTACCGACACCATTCCCCCTCCATGGTGCAGTGTGAGACGTACCGACACCATTCCCCCTCCATGGTGCAGGCAGTGTGAGACGTACCGACACCATTCCCCCTCCATGGTGCAGTGTGAGACGTACCGTCACCATTCCCCCTCCATGGTGCAGTGTGAGACGTACTGACACCATTCCCCCTCCATGGTGCAGTGTGAGACGTACCGTCACCATTCCCCCTCCATGGTGCAGTGTGAGACGTACCGACACCATTCCCCCTCCATGGTGCAGTGTGAGACGTACCGACACCATTCCCCCTCCATGGTGCAGTGTGAGACGTACCGACACCATTCCCCCTCCATGGTGCAGTGTGAGACGTACCGACACCATTCCCCCTCCATGGTGCAGTGTGAGACGTACCGACACCATTCCCTCTCCATGGTGCAGGCAGTGTGAGACGTACCGACACCATTCCCCCTCCATGGTGCAGTGTGAGACGTACCGACACCATTCCCCTTCCATGGTGCAGTGTGAGACGTACCGACACCATTCCCCCTCCATGGTGCAGTGTGAGACGTACCTTCACCATTCCCCCTCCATGGTGCAGTGTGAGACGTACTGACACCATTCCCTCTCCATGGTGCAGTGTGAGACGTACCGACACCATTCCCCCTCCATGGTGCAGGCAGTGTGAGACGTACCGACACCATTCCCCCTCCATGGTGCAGTGTGAGACGTACCGACACCATTCCCCCTCCATGGTGCAGTGTGAGACGTACCGACACCATTCCCCCTCCATGGTGCAGTGTGAGACGTACCGACACCATTCCCCCTCCATGGTGCAGTGTGAGACGTACTGACACCATTCCCCCTCCATGGTGCAGTGTGAGACGTACCGACACCATTCCCCGCCATGGTGCAGTGTGAGACGTACTGACACCATTCCCCCTCCATGGTGCAGTGTGAGACGTACCTTCACCATTCCCCCTCCATGGTGCAGTGTGAGACGTACCGACACCATTCCCCCTCCATGGTGCAGTGTGAGACGTACTGACACCATTCCCCCTCCATGGTGCAGTGTGAGACGTACCGACACCATTCCCCCTCCATGGTGCAGGCAGTGTGAGACGTAACGACACCATTCCCCCTCCATGGTGCAGGCAGTGTGAGACGTACCGACACCATTCCCCCTCCATGGTGCAGTGTGAGACGTACCGACACCATTCCCCCTCCATGGTGCAGGCAGTGTGAGACGTACCGACACCATTCCCCCTCCATGGTGCAGTGTGAGACGTACCGACACCATTCCCTCTCCATGGTGCAGTGTGAGACGTACCGACACCATTCCCCCTCCATGGTGCAGTGTGAGACGTACTGACACCATTCCCCCTCCATGGTGCAGTGTGAGCCGTACCGACACCATTCCCCCTCCATGGTGCAGTGTGAGACGTACCGACACCATTCCCCCTCCATGGTGCAGGCAGTGTGAGACGTACCTTCACCATTCCCCCTCCATGGTGCAGTGTGAGACGTACCGACACCATTCCCCCTCCATGGTGCAGGCAGTGTGAGACGTACCGACACCATTCCCCCTCCATGGTGCAGTGTGAGACGTACCGACACCATTCCCCCTCCATGGTGCAGTGTGAGACGTACCGACACCATTCCCCCTCCATGGTGCAGTGTGAGACGTACCGACACCATTCCCTCTCCATGGTGCAGTGTGAGACGTACCGACACCATTCCCCCTCCATGGTGCAGTGTGAGACGTACCGACACCATTCCCCCTCCATGGTGCAGTGTGAGACGTACCGACACCATTCCCTCTCCATGGTGCAGTGTGAGACGTACCGACACCATTCCCCCTCCATGGTGCAGTGTGAGACGTACCTTCACCATTCCCCCTCCATGGTGCAGTGTGAGACGTACTGACACCATTCCCTCTCCATGGTGCAGTGTGAGACGTACCGACACCATTCCCCCTCCATGGTGCAGTGTGAGACGTACCGACACCATTCCCCCTCGATGGTGCAGTGTGAGACGTACCTTCACCATTCCCCCTCCATGGTGCAGTGTGAGACGTACTGACACCATTCCCCCTCCATGGTGCAGTGTGAGACGTACCGACACCATTCCCTCTCCATGGTGCAGGCAGTGTGAGACGTACCGACACCATTCCCCCTCCATGGTGCAGGCAGTGTGAGCCCGTACCGACACCATTCCCCCTCCATGGTGCAGTGTGAGACGTACCGACACCATTCCCCCTCCATGGTGCAGGCAGTGTGAGACGTACCGACACCATTCCCCCTCCATGGTGCAGTGTGAGACGTACCGTCACCATTCCCCCTCCATGGTGCAGTGTGAGACGTACCGTCACCATTCCCCCTCCATGGTGCAGTGTGAGACGTACCGACACCATTCCCCCTCCATGGTGCAGGCAGTGTGAGACGTACCGACACCATTCCCCCTCCATGGTGCAGTGTGAGACGTACCGACACCATTCCCCCTCCATGGTGCAGTGTGAGACGTACTGACACCATTCCCCCTCCATGGTGCAGTGTGAGACGTACCGACACCATTCCCCCTCCATGGTGCAGTGTGAGACGTACCGACACCATTCCCCCTCCATGGTGCAGTGTGAGACGTACCGACACCATTCCCCCTCCATGGTGCAGTGTGAGCCCGTACCGACACCATTCCCCCTCCATGGTGCAGTGTGAGACGTACCGACACCATTCCCCCTCCATGGTGCAGGCAGTGTGAGACGTACCGACACCATTCCCCCTCCATGGTGCAGTGTGAGACGTACCGACACCATTCCCCCTCCATGGTGCAGTGTGAGACGTACCGACACCATTCCCCCTCCATGGTGCAGGCAGTGTGAGACGTACCGACACCATTCCCTCTCCATGGTGCAGTGTGAGACGTACCGACACCATTCCCCCTCCATGGTGCAGGCAGTGTGAGACGTACCGACACCATTCCCCCTCCATGGTGCAGTGTGAGACGTACCGACACCATTCCCCCTCCATGGTGCAGGCAGTGTGAGACGTACCGACACCATTCCCCCTCCATGGTGCAGGCAGTGTGAGACGTACCGACACCATTCCCCCTCCATGGTGCAGTGTGAGACGTACCGACACCATTCCCTCTCCATGGTGCAGTGTGAGACGTACCGACACCATTCCCCCTCCATGGTGCAGTGTGAGACGTACTGACACCATTCCCTCTCCATGGTGCAGTGTGAGACGTACCGACACCATTCCCCCTCCATGGTGCAGTGTGAGACGTACCGACACCATTCCCCCTCCATGGTGCAGGCAGTGTGAGACGTACCGACACCATTCCCCCTCCATGGTGCAGTGTGAGACGTACCGACACCATTCCCCCTCCATGGTGCAGTGTGAGACGTACCGACACCATTCCCCCTCCATGGTGCAGTGTGAGACGTACTGACACCATTCCCCCTCCATGGTGCAGGCAGTGTGAGACGTACCGACACCATTCCCCCTCCATGGTGCAGTGTGAGACGTACCGACACCATTCCCCCTCCATGGTGCAGTGTGAGCCCGTACCGACACCATTCCCCCTCCATGGTGCAGGCAGTGTGAGACGTACCGACACCATTCCCCCTCCATGGTGCAGTGTGAGCCCGTACCGACACCATTGCCCCTCCATGGTGCAGTGTGAGCCCGTACCGACACCATTCCCCCTCCATGGTGCAGTGTGAGACGTACCGACACCATTCCCCCTCCATGGTGCAGGCAGTGTGAGACGTACCGACACCATTCCCCCTCCATGGTGCAGTGTGAGACGTACCGACACCATTCCCCCTCCATGGTGCAGTGTGAGACGTACCGACACCATTCCCTCTCCATGGTGCAGTGTGAGACGTACCGACACCATTCCCCCTCCATGGTGCAGTGTGAGACGTACCTTCACCATTCCCCCTCCATGGTGCAGTGTGAGACGTACCGACACCATTCCCTCTCCATGGTGCAGTGTGAGACGTACCGACACCATTCCCCCTCCATGGTGCAGGCAGTGTGAGACGTACCAACACCATTCCCCCTCCATGGTGCAGTGTGAGACGTACTGACACCATTCCCCCTCCATGGTGCAGGCAGTGTGAGACGTACCGACACCATTCCCCCTCCATGGTGCAGTGTGAGACGTACCGACACCATTCCCCCTCCATGGTGCAGTGTGAGACGTACCGACACCATTCCCCCTCCATGGTGCAGTGTGAGACGTACCGACACCATTCCCCCTCCATGGTGCAGTGTGAGACGTACCGACACCATTCCCCCTCCATGGTGCAGGCAGTGTGAGACGTACCGACACCATTCCCCCTCCATGGTGCAGTGTGAGACGTACCTTCACCATTCCCCCTCCATGGTGCAGTGTGAGACGTACCGACACCATTCCCTCTCCATGGTGCAGTGTGAGACGTACCGACACCATTCCCCCTCCATGGTGCAGGCAGTGTGAGACGTACCGACACCATTCCCCCTCCATGGTGCAGTGTGAGACGTACTGACACCATTCCCCCTCCATGGTGCAGGCAGTGTGAGACGTACCGACACCATTCCCCCTCCATGGTGCAGTGTGAGACGTACCGACACCATTCCCCCTCCATGGTGCAGTGTGAGACGTACCGACACCATTCCCCCTCCATGGTGCAGTGTGAGACGTACCGACACCATTCCCCCTCCATGGTGCAGTGTGAGACGTACCGACACCATTCCCCCTCCATGGTGCAGTGTGAGACGTACCGACACCATTCCCCCTCCATGGTGCAGTGTGAGACGTACCGACACCATTCCCCCTCCATGGTGCAGTGTGAGACGTACCGACACCATTCCCCCTCCATGGTGCAGTGTGAGACGTACCGACACCATTCCCTCTCCATGGTGCAGTGTGAGACGTACCGACACCATTCCCCCTCCATGGTGCAGTGTGAGACGTACCGACACCATTCCCCCTCCATGGTGCAGTGTGAGACGTACCGACACCATTCCCCCTCCATGGTGCAGTGTGAGACGTACCGACACCATTCCCCCTCCATGGTGCAGTGTGAGACGTACCGACACCATTCCCCCTCCATGGTGCAGTGTGAGACGTACCGACACCATTCCCCCTCCATGGTGCAGTGTGAGACGTACCGACACCATTCCCCCTCCATGGTGCAGTGTGAGACGTACCGACACCATTCCCCCTCCATGGTGCAGTGTGAGACGTACCGACACCATTCCCCCTCCATGGTGCAGGCAGTGTGAGACGTACCGACACCATTCCCCCTCCATGGTGCAGTGTGAGACGTACCGACACCATTCCCCCTCCATGGTGCAGGCAGTGTGAGACGTACCGACACCATTCCCCCTCCATGGTGCAGTGTGAGACGTACCGACACCATTCCCCCTCCATGGTGCAGTGTGAGACGTACCGACACCATTCCCCCTCCATGGTGCAGTGTGAGACGTACCGACACCATTCACCCTCCATGGTGCAGGCAGTGTGAGACGTACCGACACCATTCCCCCTCCATGGTGCAGTGTGAGACGTACCGACACCATTCCCCCTCCATGGTGCAGTGTGAGACGTACCGACACCATTCCCCCTCCATGGTGCAGGCAGTGTGAGCCGTACCGACACCATTCCCCCTCCATGGTGCAGTGTGAGACGTACCGACACCATTCCCCCTCCATGGTGCAGGCAGTGTGAGACGTACCGACACCATTCCCCCTCCATGGTGCAGTGTGAGACGTACCGACACCATTCCCCCTCCATGGTGCAGGCAGTGTGAGTCGTACCGACACCATTCCCCCTCCATGGTGCAGTGTGAGACGTACCGACACCATTCCCCCTCCATGGTGCAGTGTGAGACGTACTGACACCATTCCCCCTCCATGGTGCAGGCAGTGTGAGACGTACCGACACCATTCCCCCTCCATGGTGCAGTGTGAGACGTACCGACACCATTCCCCCTCCATGGTGCAGTGTGAGACGTACCGACACCATTCCCCCTCCATGGTGCAGTGTGAGACGTACTGACACCATTCCCCCTCCATGGTGCAGTGTGAGACGTACCGACACCATTCCCCCTCCATGGTGCAGTGTGAGACGTACCGACACCATTCCCCCTCCATGGTGCAGTGTGAGACGTACCGACACCATTCCCCCTCCATGGTGCAGTGTGAGACGTACCGACACCATTCCCCCTCCATGGTGCAGGCAGTGTGAGCCGTACCGACACCATTCCCCCTCCATGGTGCAGTGTGAGACGTACCGACACCATTCCCCCTCCATGGTGCAGTGTGAGACGTACCGACACCATTCCCCCTCCATGGTGCAGTGTGAGACGTACCGACACCATTCCCCCTCCATGGTGCAGTGTGAGACGTACCGACACCATTCCCCCTCCATGGTGCAGTGTGAGACGTACTGACACCATTCCCCCTCCATGGTGCAGTGTGAGACGTACTGACACCATTCCCCCTCCATGGTGCAGTGTGAGACGTACCGACACCATTCCCCCTCCATGGTGCAGGCAGTGTGAGACGTACCGACACCATTCCCCCTCCATGGTGCAGTGTGAGACGTACCGACACCATTCCCCCTCCATGGTGCAGGCAGTGTGAGTCGTACCGACACCATTCCCCCTCCATGGTGCAGTGTGAGACGTACCGACACCATTCCCCCTCAATGGTGCAGTGTGAGACGTACTGACACCATTCCCCCTCCATGGTGCAGTGTGAGCCGTACCGACACCATTCCCCCTCCATGGTGCAGTGTGAGACGTACCGACACCATTCCCCCTCCATGGTGCAGGCAGTGTGAGACGTACCGACACCATTCCCCCTCCATGGTGCAGTGTGAGACGTACCGACACCATTCCCCCTCCATGGTGCAGTGTGAGACGTACCGACACCATTCCCCCTCCATGGTGCAGTGTGAGCCGTACCGACACCATTCCCCCTCCATGGTGCAGTGTGAGACGTACCGACACCATTCCCCCTCCATGGTGCAGGCAGTGTGAGCCGTACCGACACCATTCCCCCTCCATGGTGCAGTGTGAGACGTACCGACACCATTCCCCCTCCATGGTGCAGGCAGTGTGAGACGTACCGACACCATTCCCCCTCCATGGTGCAGTGTGAGACGTACCGACACCATTCCCCCTCCATGGTGCAGGCAGTGTGAGTCGTACCGACACCATTCCCCCTCCATGGTGCAGTGTGAGACGTACCGACACCATTCCCCCTCCATGGTGCAGTGTGAGACGTACTGACACCATTCCCCCTCCATGGTGCAGGCAGTGTGAGACGTACCGACACCATTCCCCCTCCATGGTGCAGTGTGAGCCGTACCGACACCATTCCCCCTCCATGGTGCCGGGCAGGTGTGAGACGTACCGACACCATTCCCTCTCCATGGTGCAGTGTGAGACGTACCGACACCATTCCCCCTCCATGGTGCAGTGTGAGACGTACCGACACCATTCCCCCTCCATGGTGCAGTGTGAGCCCGTACCGACACCATTCCCCCTCCATGGTGCAGTGTGAGACGTACCGACACCATTCCCCCTCCATGGTGCAGTGTGAGACGTACCGACACCATTTCCTCTCCATGGTGCAGTGTGAGACGTACCGACACCATTCCCCCTCCATGGTGCAGTGTGAGACGTACCGACACCATTCCCCCTCCATGGTGCAGTGTGAGACGTACCGACACCATTCCCCCTCCATGGTGCAGTGTGAGACGTACCGACACCATTCCCCCTCCATGGTGCAGTGTGAGACGTACTGACACCATTCCCCCTCCATGGTGCAGTGTGAGACGTACCGACACCATTCCCCCTCCATGGTGCAGTGTGAGACGTACCGACACCATTCCCTCCTCATGGTGCAGGCAGGGTGTGAGACGTACTGACACCATTCCCCCTCCATGGTGCAGGCAGTGTGAGACGTACCGACACCATTCCCCCTCCATGGTGCAGTGTGAGACGTACCGACACCATTCCCCCTCCATGGTGCAGGCAGTGTGAGACGTACCGACACCATTCCCCCTCCATGGTGCAGGCAGTGTGAGACGTACCGACACCATTCCCCCTCCATGGTGCAGTGTGAGACGTACCGACACCATTCCCCCTCCATGGTGCAGTGTGAGACGTACCGACACCATTCCCCCTCCATGGTGCAGTGTGAGACGTACTGACACCATTCCCCCTCCATGGTGCAGTGTGAGACGTACCGACACCATTCCCCCTCCATGGTGCAGTGTGAGACGTACTGACACCATTCCCCCTCCATGGTGCAGTGTGAGACGTACCGACACCATTCCCCCTCCATGGTGCAGTGTGAGACGTACCGACACCATTCCCCCTCCATGGTGCAGTGTGAGACGTACTGACACCATTCCCCCTCCATGGTGCAGGCAGTGTGAGACGTACCGACACCATTCCCCCTCCATGGTGCAGGCAGTGTGAGACGTACCGACACCATTCCCCCTCCATGGTGCAGGCAGTGTGAGACGTACCGACACCATTCCCCCTCCATGGTGCAGGTGTGAGACGTACCGACACCATTCCCCTCTCCATGGTGCAGTGTGAGACGTACCGACACCATTCCCCCTCCATGGTGCAGTGTGAGACGTACCGACACCATTCCCCCTCCATGGTGCAGTGTGAGACGTACCGACACCATTCCCCCTCCATGGTGCATTGTGAGACGTACCGACACCATTCCCCCTCCATGGTGCAGTGTGAGACGTACCGACACCATTCCCCCTCCATGGTGCAGTGTGAGACGTACTGACACCATTCCCCCTCCATGGTGCAGTGTGAGACGTACCGTCACCATTCCCCCTCCATGGTGCAGGCAGTGTGAGACGTACCGACACCATTCCCCCTCCATGGTGCAGTGTGAGACGTACCGACACCATTCCCCCTCCATGGTGCAGTGTGAGACGTACCGACACCATTCCCCCTCCATGGTGCAGTGTGAGACGTACCGACACCATTCCCCCTCCATGGTGCAGTGTGAGACGTACCGACACCATTCCCCCTCCATGGTGCAGTGTGAGACGTACCGACACCATTCCCCCTCCATGGTGCAGTGTGAGACGTACCGACACCATTCCCCCTCCATGGTGCAGTGTGAGACGTACCGACACCATTCCCCCTCCATGGTGCAGTGTGAGACGTACCGACACCATTCCCCCTCCATGGTGCAGTGTGAGACGTACCGACACCATTCCCCTCCATGGTGCAGTGTGAGACGTACCGTCACCATTCCCTCTCCATGGTGCAGTGTGAGACGTACTGACACCATTCCCCCTCCATGGTGCAGTGTGAGACGTACCGACACCATTCCCCCTCCATGGTGCAGTGTGAGACGTACCGTCACCATTCCCCCTCCATGGTGCAGTGTGAGACGTACCGACACCATTCCCCCTCCATGGTGCAGTGTGAGACGTACCGACACCATTCCCCCTCCATGGTGCAGTGTGAGACGTACCGACACCATTCCCCCTCCATGGTGCAGTGTGAGACGTACCGACACCATTCCCCCTCCATGGTGCAGGCAGTGTGAGCCCGTACCGACACCATTCCCCCTCCATGGTGCAGTGTGAGACGTACCGACACCATTCCCCCTCCATGGTGCAGTGTGAGACGTACTGACACCATTCCCCCTCCATGGTGCAGTGTGAGACGTACTGACACCATTCCCTCTCCATGGTGCAGTGTGAGACGTACCGACACCATTCCCCCTACATGGTGCAGTGTGAGACGTACCGACACCATTCCCCCTCCACGGTGCAGTGTGAGCCGTACCGTCACCATTCCCCCTCCACGGTGCAGTGTGAGACGTACTGACACCATTCCCTCTCCACGGTGCAGTGTGAGACGTACCGACACCATTCCCCCTCCACGGTGCAGTGTGAGACGTACTGACACCATTCCCCCTCCATGGTGCAGTGTGAGACGTACCGACACCATTCCCCCTCCATGGTGCAGTGTGAGACGTACCGACACCAATCCCCCTCCATGGTGCAGTGTGAGACGTACCGACACCATTCCCCCTCCATGGTGCAGTGTGAGACGTACCGACACCATTCCCCCTCCATGGTGCAGGCAGTGTGAGACGTACCGACACCATTCCCCCTCCATGGTGCAGTGTGAGACGTACCGTCACCATTCCCCCTCCACGGTGCAGTGTGAGACGTACTGACACCATTCCCTCTCCACGGTGCAGTGTGAGACGTACCGACACCATTCCCCCTCCACGGTGCAGTGTGAGACGTACTGACACCATTCCCCCTCCATGGTGCAGTGTGAGACGTACCGACACCATTCCCCCTCCATGGTGCAGTGTGAGACGTACCGACACCATTCCCCCTCCATGGTGCAGTGTGAGACGTACCGACACCATTCCCTCTCCATGGTGCAGTGTGAGACGTACCGACACCATTCCCCCTCCATGGTGCAGTGTGAGACGTACCGACACCATTCCCCCTCCATGGTGCAGTGTGAGACGTACCGACACCATTCCCCCTCCATGGTGCAGTGTGAGACGTACCGACACCATTCCCCCTCCATGGTGCAGTGTGAGACGTACCGACACCATTCCCCCTCCATGGTGCAGTGTGAGACGTACCGACACCATTCCCCCTCCATGGTGCAGTGTGAGACGTACTGACACCATTCCCCCTCCATGGTGCAGGCAGTGTGAGACGTACCGACACCATTCCCCCTCCATGGTGCAGTGTGAGACGTACCGACACCATTCCCCCTCCATGGTGCAGTGTGAGACGTACTGACACCATTCCCCCTCCATGGTGCAGGCAGTGTGAGACGTACCGACACCATTCCCCCTCCATGGTGCAGTGTGAGACGTACCGACACCATTCCCCCTCCATGGTGCAGTGTGAGACGTACCGACACCATTCCCCCTCCATGGTGCAGTGTGAGACGTACCGACACCATTCCCCCTCCATGGTGCAGTGTGAGACGTACCGACACCATTCCCTCTCCATGGTGCAGTGTGAGACGTACCGACACCATTCCCCCTCCATGGTGCAGTGTGAGCCGTACCGACACCATTCCCCCTCCATGGTGCAGTGTGAGACGTACCGACACCATTCCCCCTCCATGGTGCAGTGTGAGACGTACTGACACCATTCCCCCTCCATGGTGCAGTGTGAGACGTACCGACACCATTCCCCCTCCATGGTGCAGGCAGTGTGAGACGTACCGACACCATTCCCCCTCCATGGTGCAGTGTGAGACGTACCGACACCATTCCCCCTCCATGGTGCAGGCAGTGTGAGACGTACCGACACCATTCCCCCTCCATGGTGCAGTGTGAGACGTACCGACACCATTCCCTCTCCATGGTGCAGTGTGAGACGTACCGACACCATTCCCCCTCCATGGTGCAGGCAGTGTGAGACGTACCGACACCATTCCCCCTCCATGGTGCAGTGTGAGACGTACCGACACCATTCCCCCTCCATGGTGCAGGCAGTGTGAGACGTACCGACACCATTCCCCCTCCATGGTGCAGTGTGAGACGTACCGACACCATTCCCTCTCCATGGTGCAGTGTGAGACGTACCGACACCATTCCCTCTCCATGGTGCAGTGTGAGACGTACTGACACCATTCCCCCTCCATGGTGCAGTGTGAGACGTACCGACACCATTCCCCCTCCATGGTGCAGTGTGAGACGTACCGACACCATTCCCTCTCCATGGTGCAGTGTGAGACGTACCGACACCATTCCCCCTCCATGGTGCAGGCAGTGTGAGACGTACCGACACCATTCCCCCTCCATGGTGCAGTGTGAGACGTACCGACACCATTCCCTCTCCATGGTGCAGGCAGTGTGAGACGTACCGACACCATTCCCCCTCCATGGTGCAGTGTGAGACGTACTGACACCATTCCCCCTCCATGGTGCAGTGTGAGACGTACCGACACCATTCCCCCTCCATGGTGCAGTGTGAGACGTACCGACACCATTCCCCCTCCATGGTGCAGTGTGAGACGTACCGACACCATTCCCCCTCCATGGTGCAGTGTGAGACGTACCGACACCATTCCCCCTCCATGGTGCAGTGTGAGACGTACTGACACCATTCCCCCTCCATGGTGCAGTGTGAGACGTACCTTCACCATTCCCCCTCCATGGTGCAGTGTGAGACGTACCGACACCATTCCCCCTCCATGGTGCAGTGTGAGACGTACCGACACCATTCCCTCTCCATGGTGCAGGCAGTGTGAGACGTACCGACACCATTCCCCCTCCATGGTGCAGTGTGAGACGTACCGACACCATTCCCCCTCCATGGTGCAGGCAGTGTGAGACGTACCGACACCATTCCCCCTCCATGGTGCAGTGTGAGACGTACCGACACCATTCCCCCTCCATGGTGCAGTGTGAGACGTACCGACACCATTCCCCCTCCATGGTGCAGTGTGAGACGTACTGACACCATTCCCTCTCCATGGTGCAGTGTGAGACGTACTGACACCATTCCCCCTCCATGGTGCAGTGTGAGACGTACCGACACCATTCCCCCTCCATGGTGCAGTGTGAGACGTACCGACACCATTCCCCCTCCATGGTGCAGTGTGAGACGTACTGACACCATTCCCCCTCCATGGTGCAGGCAGTGTGAGACGTACCGACACCATTCCCCCTCCATGGTGCAGTGTGAGACGTACCGACACCATTCCCCCTCCATGGTGCAGTGTGAGACGTACCGACACCATTCCCCCTCCATGGTGCAGTGTGAGACGTACCGACACCATTCCCCCTCCATGGTGCAGTGTGAGACGTACCGACACCATTCCCCCTCCATGGTGCAGTGTGAGACGTACCGACACCATTCCCTCTCCATGGTGCAGTGTGAGACGTACCGACACCATTCCCCCTCCATGGTGCAGGCAGTGTGAGACGTACCGACACCATTCCCCCTCCATGGTGCAGTGTGAGCCCGTACCGACACCATTCCCCCTCCATGGTGCAGGCAGTGTGAGACGTACCGACACCATTCCCCCTCCATGGTGCAGTGTGAGACGTACCGACACCATTCCCCCTCCATGGTGCAGTGTGAGACGTACCGACACCATTCCCCCTCCATGGTGCAGTGTGAGACGTACTGACACCATTCCCCCTCCATGGTGCAGGCAGTGTGAGACGTACCGACACCATTCCCCCTCCATGGTGCAGTGTGAGACGTACCGACACCATTCCCCCTCCATGGTGCAGTGTGAGACATACCGACACCATTCCCCCTCCATGGTGCAGTGTGAGACGTACCGACACCATTCCCCCTCCATGGTGCAGTGTGAGACGTACCGACACCATTCCCCCTCCATGGTGCAGTGTGAGACGTACCGACACCATTCCCTCTCCATGGTGCAGTGTGAGACGTACCGACACCATTCCCCCTCCATGGTGCAGTGTGAGACGTACCGTCACCATTCCCCCTCCATGGTGCAGTGTGAGCCCGTACCGTCACCATTCCCCCTCCATGGTGCAGGCAGTGTGAGACGTACCGACACCATTCCCCCTCCATGGTGCAGTGTGAGACGTACTGACACCATTCCCCCTCGATGGTGCAGTGTGAGACGTACCGACACCATTCCCTCTCCATGGTGCAGTGTGAGACGTACCGACACCATTCCCCCTCCATGGTGCAGGCAGTGTGAGACGTACCGTCACCATTCCCCCTCCATGGTGCAGTGTGAGACGTACCGACACCATTCCCCCTCCATGGTGCAGTGTGAGACGTACCGACACCATTCCCCCTCCATGGTGCAGTGTGAGACGTACCGACACCATTCCCTCTCCATGGTGCAGTGTGAGACGTACCGACACCATTCCCCCTCCATGGTGCAGTGTGAGACGTACCGACACCATTCCCTCTCCATGGTGCAGTGTGAGACGTACCGACACCATTCCCCCTCCATGGTGCAGTGTGAGACGTACCGACACCATTCCCCCTCCATGGTGCAGTGTGAGACGTACTGACACCATTCCCCCTCCATGGTGCAGTGTGAGACGTACCGACACCATTCCCCCTCCATGGTGCAGTGTGAGCCCGTACCGTCACCATTCCCCCTCCATGGTGCAGTGTGAGACGTACCGACACCATTCCCTCTCCATGGTGCAGTGTGAGACGTACTGACACCATTCCCCCTCCATGGTGCAGTGTGAGACGTACCGACACCATTCCCTCTCCATGGTGCAGTGTGAGACGTACCGACACCATTCCCCCTCCATGGTGCAGTGTGAGCCTGTACCGACACCATTCCCCCTCCATGGTGCAGGCAGTGTGAGACGTACCGACACCATTCCCCCTCCATGGTGCAGTGTGAGACGTACCGACACCATTCCCTCTCCATGGTGCAGTGTGAGACGTACCGACACCATTCCCCCTCCATGGTGCAGTGTGAGACGTACCGACACCATTCCCTCTCCATGGTGCAGTGTGAGACGTACCGACACCATTCCCCCTCCATGGTGCAGTGTGAGACGTACTGACACCATTCCCCCTCCATGGTGCAGTGTGAGACGTACCGACACCATTCCCCCTCCATGGTGCAGTGTGAGACGTACCGACACCATTCCCCCTCCATGGTGCAGTGTGAGACGTACCGACACCATTCCCCCTCCATGGTGCAGGCAGTGTGAGCCCGTACCGACACCATTCCCCCTCCATGGTGCAGGCAGTGTGAGTCGTACCGACACCATTCCCCCTCCATGGTGCAGTGTGAGACGTACCGACACCATTCCCCCTCCATGGTGCAGGCAGTGTGAGTCGTACCGACACCATTCCCCCTCCATGGTGCAGTGTGAGACGTACCGACACCATTCCCCCTCCATGGTGCAGTGTGAGACGTACTGACACCATTCCCCCTCCATGGTGCAGTGTGAGACGTACCGACACCATTCCCCCTCCATGGTGCAGTGTGAGTCGTACCGACACCATTCCCCCTCCATGGTGCAGGCAGTGTGAGTCGTACCGACACCATTCCCCCTCCATGGTGCAGTGTGAGACGTACCGACACCATTCCCCCTCCATGGTGCAGTGTGAGACGTACCGACACCATTCCCCCTCCATGGTGCAGTGTGAGACGTACCGACACCATTCCCCCTCCATGGTGCAGGCAGTGTGAGTCGTACCGACACCATTCCCCCTCCATGGTGCAGTGTGAGACGTACCGACACCATTCCCCCTCCATGGCGCAGTGTGAGCCGTACCGACACCATTCCCCCTCCATGGTGCAGTGTGAGACGTACCGACACCATTCCCCCTCCATGGTGCAGTGTGAGACGTACCGACACCATTCCCCCTCCATGGTGCAGTGTGAGACGTACCGACACCATTCCCCCTCCATGGTGCAGTGTGAGACGTACCGACACCATTCCCCCTCCATGGTGCAGGCAGTGTGAGACGTACCGACACCATTCCCCCTCCATGGTGCAGTGTGAGACGTACCGACACCATTCCCCCTCCATGGTGCAGTGTGAGACGTACTGACACCATTCCCCCTCCATGGTGCAGTGTGAGACGTACCGACACCATTCCCCCTCCATGGTGCAGGCAGTGTGAGACGTACCGACACCATTCCCCCTCCATGGTGCAGTGTGAGACGTACCGACACCATTCCCCCTCCATGGTGCAGGCAGTGTGAGACGTACTGACACCATTCCCCCTCCATGGTGCAGTATGAGACGTACTGACACCATTCCCCCTCCATGGTGCAGGCAGTGTGAGACGTACTGACACCATTCCCCCTCCATGGTGCAGTATGAGACGTACTGACACCATTCCCCCTCCATGGTGCAGTGTGAGACGTACTGACACCATTCCCCCTCCATGGTGCAGTGTGAGACGTACCGACACCATTCCCTCTCCATGGTGCAGTGTGAGACGTACCGACACCATTCCCCCTCCATGGTGCAGGCAGTGTGAGACGTACCGACACCATTCCCCCTCCATGGTGCAGGCAGTGTGAGACGTACCGACACCATTCCCCCTCCATGGTGCAGTGTGAGACGTACCGTCACCATTCCCCCTCCATGGTGCAGTGTGAGACGTACCGACACCATTCCCCCTCCATGGTGCAGTGTGAGACGTACCGACACCATTCCCCCTCCATGGTGCAGGCAGTGTGAGACGTACCGACACCATTCCCTCTCCATGGTGCAGTGTGAGACGTACCGACACCATTCCCCCTCCATGGTGCAGTGTGAGACGTACCGACACCATTCCCCCTCCATGGTGCAGTGTGAGACGTACCGACACCATTCCCCCTCCATGGTGCAGTGTGAGACGTACCGACACCATTCCCCCTCCATGGTGCAGTGTGAGACGTACCGACACCATTCCCCCTCCATGGTGCAGTGTGAGACGTACCGACACCATTCCCCCTCCATGGTGCAGTGTGAGACGTACCGACACCATTCCCCCTCCATGGTGCAGTGTGAGACGTACCGACACCATTCCCCCTCCATGGTGCAGGCAGTGTGAGACGTACCGACACCATTCCCCCTCCATGGTGCAGTGTGAGACGTACCGACACCATTCCCCCTCCATGGTGCAGTGTGAGACGTACTGACACCATTCCCCCTCCATGGTGCAGTGTGAGACGTACCGACACCATTGCCCCTCCATGGTGCAGTGTGAGACGTACAGACACCATTCCCCCTCCATGGTGCAGTGTGAGACGTACCGACACCATTCCCCCTCCATGGTGCAGTGTGAGACGTACCGACACCATTCCCCCTCCATGGTGCAGTGTGAGACGTACCATCACCATTCCCCCTCCATGGTGCAGTGTGAGACGTACCGACACCATTCCCCCTCCATGGTGCAGTGTGAGACGTACTGACACCATTCCCTCTCCATGGTGCAGTGTGAGACGTACCGACACCATTCCCCCTCCATGGTGCAGTGTGAGACGTACCGACACCATTCCCTCTCCATGGTGCAGTGTGAGACGTACCGACACCATTCCCTCTCCATGGTGCAGGCAGTGTGAGACGTACCGACACCATTCCCCCTCCATGGTGCAGTGTGAGACGTACCGTCACCATTCCCCCTCCATGGTGCAGTGTGAGCCCGTACCGACACCATTCCCCCTCCATGGTGCAGGCAGTGTGAGACGTACCGACACCATTCCCTCTCCATGGTGCAGGCAGTGTGAGACGTACCGACACCATTCCCCCTCCATGGTGCAGTGTGAGACGTACCGACACCATTCCCCCTCCATGGTGAAGTGTGAGACGTACCGACACCATTCCCCCTCCATGGTGCAGTGTGAGACGTACCGACACCATTCCCCCTCCATGGTGCAGTGTGAGACGTACCGACACCATTCCCTCTCCATGGTGCAGTGTGAGACGTACCGACACCATTCCCTCTCCATGGTGCAGGCAGTGTGAGACGTACCGACACCATTCCCCCTCCATGGTGCAGTGTGAGACGTACCGACACCATTCCCCCTCCATGGTGCAGTGTGAGACGTACCGACACCATTCCCCCTCCATGGTGCAGTGTGAGACGTACCGACACCATTCCCCCTCCATGGTGCAGTGTGAGACGTACCGACACCATTCCCTCTCCATGGTGCAGGCAGTGTGAGACGTACCGACACCATTCCCCCTGCATGGTGCAGTGTGAGCCCGTACCAACACCATTCCCCCTCCATGGTGCAGTGTGAGACGTACCGACACCATTCCCTCTCCATGGTGCAGTGTGAGACGTACCGACACCATTCCCCCTCCATGGTGCAGTGTGAGCCCGTACCGACACCATACCCTCTCCATGGTGCAATAGTAAATGGTGTCAATCAGTGTGGGGCGGGAACTCGAGGCGTCGACAGCCAATCGGCAGCCCACTTGTAGCTCCGCCCCATTGTCCTCACCATTGACCTCAGTGTAGGAAGGACGGACAAAAGAGGCAACGCAAGTTAAATTGCGCACTATTACAGGGAGTGAATGGTGCCCTATTACAGGGGGTGAATGGAGCCCTATTACAGGGGGTGAATGGTGCCCTATTACAGGGGGTGAATGGGGCCCTATTACAGGGGGGGAATGGTGCCCTATTACAGGGGGGGAATGGTGCCCTATTACAGGGGGTGAATGTGCCCTATTACAGGGTGTGAATGGTGCCCTATTACAGGGTATGAATGGTGCCCTATTACAGGGGGTGAATGGTGCCCTATTACAGGGGGTGAATGTGCCCTATTACAGGGTGTGAATGGTGCCCTATTACAGGGGGTGAATGGTGCCCTATTACAGGGGGTGAATGGTGCCCTATTACAGGGTGGGAATGGTGCCCTATTACAGGGTTGCAGGGACCGTGGAGACCGGTGGGTTTGTGAATCTTTGAAGGGCAGCAGGACAAGTGGCCGAGATTTTTCAGTAAAAAGCACACGGGATCCTGGGCTTTATAAACCGAGGCATAGAGCACAAAGGCAAGGGAGTTACTCCCCACAACCGCCGTAAATCACCGGCCAGGCCCCAGCTGGTGGATTGTGGCGGATTGCCAGAGCCGCACTGGACCAAGGAATTCAAGGCCACGGAGAGGCCGCGGGGGAGAGTTACTGAAATGGATGAGGGGCTTCAGTAACACGGGGAGACCACAGAAGCTGGGATTGTTCTCCTTCTGTACAGCAGAGAAGGTTCAGGGGGGAATGTAATGGATGTGTCCCACACACCGTGAGCTGTACCCTCCCTCTGTGTACACTCTATCCCCACACACCGTCGGCTGTACCCATTCCCTCTGTGTACATTCTATCCCCATATACACCGTGGGCTGTACCCTCCCTCTGTGTACACTCTATCCCCACACACACTGTGGGCTGTACCCACTCCCTCTGTGTACACTCTATCCCCATATACACCGTGCGCTGTACCCCCTCCCTCTGTGTACACTCTATCCCCACACACTGTTGGCTGTACCTCCTCGCTCTGTGTACACTCTATCCCCATATACACCGTGCGCTGTACCCCCTCCCTCTGTGTACACTCTATCCCCACACACATCATGGGCTGTACCCCCTCCCTCTGTGTACACTCTATTCCCATATACACCGTGGGCTGTACCCTCCCTCTGTGTACACTCTATCCCCACACACACCGTGGGCTGTACCCCCTCCCTCTGTGTACACTCTATCCCCATATACTCCGTGGGCTGACCCTCCGTCTGTGTACACTCTATCCCCACACACACCATGGGCTGTACCCTCCCTCTGTGTACACTCTATCCCCACACACACCGTGGGCTGTACCCCCTCCCTCTGTGTACACTCTATCCCCACACACACCGTGGGCTGTATCCTCCCTCTGTGTACACTCTATCCCCACACACTGTGGGCTGTACCCTCCCTCTGTGTACACTCTATCCCCACACACCGTCGGCTGTACCCACTCCCTCTGTGTACATTCTATCCCCATATACACCGTGGGCTGTACCCTCCCTCTGTGTACACTCTATCCCCACACACTGTGGGCTGTACCCTCCCTCTGTGTACACTCTATCCCCACACACCGTCGGCTGTACCCACTCCCTCTGTGTACATTCTATCCCCATATACACCGTGGGCTGTACCCTCCCTCTGTGTACACTCTATCCACACACACACCGTGGGCTGTACCCTCCCTCTGTGTACTCTCTATCCCCACACACTGTGGGCTGTACCCCCTCCCTCTGTGTACACTCTATCCCCATATACACCGTGCGCTGTACCCCCTCCCTCTGTGTACACTCTATCCCCACACACTGTTGGTTGTACCTCCTCCCTCTGTGTACACTCTATCCCCATATACACCGTGCGCTGTACCCCCTCCCTCTGTGTACACTTTATTCCCACACACACCGTGGGCTGTACCCTCCCTCTGTGTACATTCTATCCCCACACACACCATGGGCTGTACCCCCTCCCTCTGTGTACACTCTATCCCCATATACACCGTGGGCTGTACCCTCCCTCTGTGTACACTCTATCCCCACACACACCATGGGCTGTACCCCCTCCCTCTGTGTACACTCTATCCCCATATACACCGTAGGCTGTACCCTCCCTCTGTGTACACTCTATCCCCACACACACCGTGGGCTGTACCCCCTCCCTCTGTGTACACTCTATCCCCACACACACCGTGGGCTGTACCCTCCCTCTGTGTACACTCTATCCCCACACACACTGTGAGCTGTACCCTCCCTCTGTGTACACTCAATCCCCACACACACCGTGGGGGAATGTAATGGATGTGTGCCGGATTGTGAGGGGTTCAGTGGATGGGGGAAACTGTTGCCACTGCCGGGAGGGTGGGTGGCCAGAGGTCACAGATAGAATTCAATTGGCAAAAAATCCAGGGGGGAGATGAGGAATTTAGCAAAAAAATTTTTGTTATACCCTCAGCGACAAGTTAAGATCTGGAATGCAGTGTCTGGGAGAGGGGGTGGGAGCAGACTTAATCATATTTTTCCAAAGGGAATTGGATAAATATTTGAATCGGGAAAATCTGCAGGGCTTTGGGGAAAGAGCAGGGGGGGAGTGGGACTAATATGATACCTCGGATATTGCTGGTACAGGCGCGATGGGCCCCCAATGGAGTCCTGTCCTGTAGGGTTCTATCAACCAGAGCCGGGTTGGGAGTGTGTGTGGGGCGGGGGGGGGGGGGAGTGTGTTTGGGGTGGGGGGGGGGGAAGGGGAGTGTG